>NC_030858.1:38483331-38621990 GCF_000208745.1 Theobroma cacao
ATTTAAATATAATATTTTTATTTTATAATTTAATATTATATATTAGATATTAATTTTAATTAATTTTTTAAATTTAAAATTATTTATAAATTATATAATTAATAACTTAAACTTTTTATTATAATAAGATTTATTTTTTCTCTATTTGCATTTTTCATTTTTTAATTTATATTTTCACTTAATAATTTAAAAAACAATTATTTTTT
Source organism: Theobroma cacao (assembly GCF_000208745.1). Taxonomy (NCBI): domain Eukaryota; kingdom Viridiplantae; phylum Streptophyta; class Magnoliopsida; order Malvales; family Malvaceae; genus Theobroma; species Theobroma cacao. The sequence continues at coordinate 38,483,538 of NC_030858.1, forward strand.
AAAATATTAATATTTTATTTATTATTAAAATATATTATAATTAAATATAAAAATATTAATAATTTTTAATTTAAAATTTAAAATCTTTAATTTTATACTTTTAAGTTTGTAATTTTTAAAAACAAATAAAGACATTTTAATCTAAAATGTTTGGATTTTGTTTCTATGATTGTGGAATAGTTAATACCATGAAGATGGTAATATTAACTATTTTAAATTTTTACCAAATTTTGAGGAAAAGTTATTCTTTTTGGAATGGCTATTCCTTCCTCGAAAAGCCAATCAAAGGAGGAGAGAAAATTTGATAAGGAATAGAGGGGGAATGGCTCAACCAAACATGACGTTAATGGGATTCGTGGGGATTGTGGGATCCATGCAACATAATGACAACTGCGACTTTCATGGTGGGAAATGTCCATCTCATGCTTATCTTTATGTTGATCAATTATGAAGAATTTAACTTTCTAATTTTTTCAAACATGCATCTTCCTTTCTGGTCCGCTTAACGCTGAAGCTATCTGCCCAGTTTGTATGTACGAAGAATGCATCATTTTATATATAAATTTGAGCAAGTTAGGCCTTTCTTTTTAATTTGAAATGATTGATCAATAGTTAGGTTAAACGTATTTAGCCGTACTTTACCCAGCTATGGCCAGATGAAAAGAGAAACTATACATAGGAACTGAGCACACAAACAAACAGTGAAGCAGCCAGTAGGCATCTTGATTAATAATATGTTTATTGCAGTGAAAAGCCAAAATTAAGGTAATTACCCGACAGCAAATACTCCTAATTAGAGAACAAACCAAAGCATCAACGACGCAGTAACGCTTCCCTTATTCTAACACACTGACACAGTTATAGCTTCTAGTTTTAGTACATAAAGATTGCTGAATTAAATTATGATGTCTGCATCTGAAATTCCCATCACTCCGAATCGCTTTCTTTGTTAATCCCGTCAAGGATCGCGATGAGCGCCACAATGAAGGCATAATCCACGTTGGGATACACCGTGACCATAAACTTGTCCTTTCCGAGCAACACGCCTTCAACGCTGTGCTTTTTGTGCATCTGCACACACACATGGAAAGAGAGAGAATCAACACTTGCACTTAAACCTTTTCCGATATTAGGTGTGTATGCATGTACGTGTGTGTTAGTATATGAGAATGAAATCCAAGGACATAGTATATACAGTGTGTAATTAGAGAAAAGTAAGCTCCGATGGTGGATCAGATTCAGGGTCTTACTTGAGCCAGGATTGTGTTAGAGTCTCCAGAATATACGACGCAGGATCTTTCCAGCCAACTACCTTCCACCCTGAAATCACAAACATCCTCTTTTTGGTTGTTTGCCAAGAACACATACAATTTGGTCTTGAGTTGGATCAGTGATGATCGCTTAACAGTGAAGATGACATCTTTTTCTTCAGTGCTTTCTCCCCTGAAAATTTGCCATCTATCATGAACAGTCATTATCTGAGAACAAAGGCAGATATGGTTGAAATTAACACATGGACAACTTAAGCATTGATTAAGTGAAGAGTATATTTCTTAATTTTTGAAGAAATTAATTAAAATATGCAACAACAAAACCTTGGGTCGAAGAGTGCAGATGGGATTTCCGGCAGCATCAAGTAAGAGTCGGCGGTCGTGGATGCTTAAAAATTTGCCTTTGATTTTGAACATGATATTTCCATTCATGTCCGTGACAGCGAAATTGCCCTCCGTAATGGTCAAAACCTTTCTGACGATAGCTAGATCAACAGGTTGAGGGCAGCAGTACTGAGGGCCAATCACCGAACCAGGATTAGCATAAGCCAAGCCCGAGGGTGGGTAAGGGTAAGGGTAAGCGCTTGGTGCTTCTGCTGGCGGAGGTGGTCCTTGTTCCATGGCCCAACTAACCTTTTGATGCTCCGCCTGAGTATCAGAGTATGGGCTTCTTTTCTGACTCCGAGGCTCCCTATATAGTCGTCAAGGTCTATCCAAGGTTATCTCCCCAACAAAAAGAAAAACGCAAGGGAACAACGAATCTCTCACTCTATAACGCTTCCAATAATGTGTCCAAATTAAGAAACGAAAAATTGCTCTGCAGTAGACGTCGATGATGGGAATCCAAAGACTTTGGCAGGACTTTGCTTGTTCTCGACCTTTGTGAAGGAAAGTAGTGCGCCATGGGTCCAACGCACCATGCATGGACTTGATACGTGGATTGGGACTTGGGACAAATATCTATGCCCGATGTAAAAGAGATAAGCCAATATTTGCACAGACTTGTGGGTTTGGGTTGATAAAACCAAACAAGAATGCGTCGAGATCAAATAGGACCGAGAAGGGATCAACCCCTATCTCGATGAAACTTAAATTTGGCTGCCATTTCTGCGTCATTTCATCTTTCTTTAGCACACAAATCATCTGTCCATGGAAAACACAAATTTTCTCTTAAATTTGGCCTAGTGTCTTCTTTTTTTTTATTCGTTGCTCTATTTGCTCTTCTAATCGCGATGGATGGAAAATTATGTGATAAACATTAAGTTTATTAAGGTTCTGTTAGGAACGTCCTTAATAGTCATCCTTTTTTAATCAATTAAAACTAATTTAATTTGTAGAATGTTCACGTGGAACACCCTTAACTCTCGATGATCTTTTAGTTGAGGTGGAAGTTTAAGGCTAAAGTAGCCGACCTCTTCAGTTAAGGTACAAATAGGAGAGGAGCCCGATCCTCGATTCGCCCACCCGAAGAGGCTTTTATTTTACTTTATACATGTGGCACATGCCTTCAGTAATTTGCGCCATGAAACGGGAGCTGAGGGCTTGCAGGTCGTAACTTGTAATTGTTATTCCTATACATAGAGAACATAATATGGAGTAGTGGCACTTTGAATTTAAGCCCATGTGCGCTTGTGTGTGTGAGACAAAACAGGATCTGATCCAATTGCCATGAATTAAGTTGGGTTGAGCTACATTGGTCGAAGCAAGATTATACAATACTAATAGAACGGTAGTTGAACTAGTCGCAAGAGGTGACGCTAGTTGCAAGCAGAGAAGCAACTTAAAAGCGGTCAACCTAGCAAGATCTGCAAGGGCGAGTTAAGAAAGTGAGAGAGCTATCGATCGAGAGATGGGCGACACAAAGAAAAAGTTGCATTTCGTTATGGTGCATGGCTTCGGCCATCGAGCCTGGTGCTGGTACAAAATCAGGAGTCCACTGGAAGCATCAGACTACAAGGTTACCTGTCTTGACCTTAAAGCTTCGGCTATCGATCCATCCGACCCCAACACCATCTTTACTTTCCAAGAGTATAATTAACCGCTTGTTGACCTCTTGTCCAACTTACCGGAGAATGAAAAGGTTAGCCACTAATCATTGAAAATTATAGAAGGATTTGCTCATTCTTTTGTAGAGGGTAGAGCTAGCTGTTTACTTAAATATATAGCTTAATTTGGCAGGTGATATTGGTTGGACACAGTGCGGGAGGTCTGAGCTTAATGTATGCTATACACAGGCTTGCTAATAAAATTCATATGGCCATTTATGTTGCTGCTCATATGCTCAGGCATGGGTTTGTCAGCGACCAAGATTATAAAGATGTAAGATTCACTCTCTCAACTTCTTTTGTGCAATTCATCTGTGATCAATGATTAGTAGTTACTTATTCTAGAGCAAAACCTTTTTGTGACTATTGGATTTTAGACAACTGATAGTATCACTACTTTTATTTTTTGTTCAACCTGAAATTAAATTACTAATTATATAATATTCATTTGGTAGCAGTCAAAGCATCTCCTCGGTAAGCTGGATGCGATGCACCACATTGCATCAGCATCTAGACTCTAAAGTCTAGATCAGCATATTGATTTGTAAAAGTAGTGTTCTGGCATGTACCGTCTCTGTCCTTTATCCTTTCTGTTTTTCATTGTTGTGTTGTGGTGTTTCTTTGTGTTCGCTAAATGATGAACCAGAAACAAAAAATAGGAGAATTGCACTGCCATCCTTGCTTGGTTTTTTGAATGAGTCAATATTGCTAATGTAACATATATGTATATATATATATATATATATATATATATATATACTATATATGCTNTATATATATATATATATATATATATATATATATATATATACATATATGCTGTCCAGAGATTAGATTAATTACCTGTAGCTAGGATGGCAGTATAATCAATTAACATAACATTCTTGCTTGCTGCTTTCTATGCGTGTTCCCGCCCCGCCCCATTGTCATCCCTAATTACCTTCTAAAAATCCTCATGATCCATGGTCATCTGTGTACATGACTAACCTAAAGGTAGTATATATGTTGGGCAAATGAGAGTAGGCAGATCCTGATTTATCCAAGTATGGCGATATAAATCAGACAGTATACGGACTAGAAGCTGATCAACCCCCAACCAGCACCATAATCAAAGAGCAGTTTCAACGCAAAATTCTTTATCATTTGAGCTCTAAGGAGGTGAGCACTGAGTACTAAAACTTCCTAGCTAGCTAGCACAGGATTTATAATTAATTAAGTTCATAACACAAACGCACAAATTAATTATGCACTAGAACCAGTACTAGCTTGTATAATTCAGGGGGCCTTTAATTTGCACTGATCCATCATCAGGACTCCACTTTGGCCGCGATGCTGCTGCGACCAGGACCTTTGAGACCATTCCGAGGTGTTCACTTCACCGAGGGCCCTGAATCCGGCGCTGACAGTGTGCCGCGAGTCTTTATCAAGACAATGCATGATTGAGTTATAATGCAACACCAACAAGAGGCAAGGATCAGAATGTGGCCGCCGTCTCAAGTGTTTGTTGTGGAGAGTGACCACAGCCCCTTTTTCTCAACGCCCTCTCATCTCTTTGCCTTTCTACTTGAAGCTGTGACTTCCATTAACTCTGCTACTTAAATCAAAGGATTCCTCTGGTGTTGGTGTATTAATTTACCTTCTTGTTAATTAAGCTACTCAAGAATTAAACAACTAGTTCAAAAAATCAAAGGATTTGTTTTTCCTTGCCTGAGAAATTAAGGCTAATCTATAACATATACACCACTAAAATCGAGTGAAGCAAGTACAAAATTGAGGCCTAATTGGAGGCCAGATTAGTCAAAAATCGGAGTTTATGATAAGAAAAATTATGAAGAAAAGTGATAAACAAGTTTTTATCAAAATCTTTAAATATATATATATATATATATATTCATTTTAGTAATTCTGACTTAAGTCAGACGAAGTAGTGTCTGGCTATATATCTTATGAACCAAATGAATACAAGAAAAACCCAACAAAGTTGTACCTCTTAATTCTCGACATGTTAATCCAAAAACTGATGGTTTCATTTTGTAAGTTACGTATATGTAGTTGCTGTTTATTGATTTTCTATTTCCTCGTTCTCATCACAAGATTATTCATATGCTTCAGCATATGCTCAACATAAAATTGTATTCCTAATACCTACTATGTGTGCCTCTATTTTCTTTTGTCCAAAATCGGAACCTATCACTCCTATTAATTTACACCCCGCTCGAGGTGTACGAGGGCGTTAACCATTCTCTCACCTTTCACAAAATTTCTGCTAGGAAATTAAAGAGATGGAATACCGCAGGAGTTTGTGGTTATTAACGGGGATTCTTCTTCTGCTTCGCCATGCTGCAGCTCAGAGTATGTTGTTCATCCCTTCCTTATCTTTAATCTAAACCAAAAGCAACAATAAATATATAGTGTCTCATTTGTGTACTTATAAGTGATTGTTTCGTGTATTTCAATTCGCAATTCATGAATGCTAATTAATTAGGTATTGTATATGTCTAACGGATGTATCTATGTTGGTGGGACTGGTTGCAGACAAGACAGACATACCAAAACATGTGAATTTGAGTCCAATTTGGGGTTGGATAAGTGCCGCGGAATGCTTGCTTAAATACCAGGTAATTAGTTCTTACCTAGTTGTTTGCTTTAATTTGTAAACTTTTTTTTCTTTCCCATGGTATAATTAACATGAAGGATTAAGATAAAAACAGTGCTTGTAGATTTTAGTTTTTGTTTTTCTGGTTTGATGAAAATGCTTGTAGATTTGGTCTGTTATATATAGTACATGACTGCAATTTGCACTTTTGGGTGCACAGCAAACTAGTGGATGCAAAGGGAAACAGGTACTAACGCTAACCGGAGTGATCAATGTGGACGTAAGTGAATTCAATGACTATTGCAAGACCAACGGGTGCCGTGGTAGGACCGAGGATGTGCTTGACTGTATTCATTCAGTAAAACGAGACTTCCGGTTTACTAACAAGGCCGGCGTTATGTTTGTCCGTAACGCCATCACAGAAGGGTGTACAAACCTTGCAGGTAAACTTGATTTCTCGAATCTCAATCTTATAATTAGCTGCTGCACTGCTGCTTGAAATATCTAATTGCTATAACTAGTATAATACTTGTAACTTTGGCTATCCATTCATTGACAGATATAGACACGACCGTTTACCCAAGTAGCAGTGCAACAAAGTTGTACTCATCCAGCCGGATTTTATTTCTATCAATGGTGGCGTTCATGATTCTCCTCGCGAGCATGAACATCTCTGATCATGCATGATTCATGCATCCCCCTACGCCTACTGGAGATGTTAATAACAAGATGACATCGCTTCAACAAAATAAATGCTCATACTTTATATAATATCTATATCATTGCTCTTATATATATATAAAGTCAAATGAGTGCTGCTGCTAAACAAACAGATGGATGGAATCCTTATGAAATCTATGTACCAAAATTATACAGCTACATCTACTTTGAATGCAATCTATGTCACTCCAATCATCTGCTAAGAAGGACTATTTTAATTAAAGAAGTATCTTTTAATTCCAGATAATTGTTACTTGAAATAAATTCAATAGTAATTTGGTATTTAACTAATCTGCGTGCTGAGACTGGCATTTAGCCATAGATGATCAGAAAGGTAAATTAAACAAAAATATCAGACATTGAAAACAAAAGGCACAAAATAAAACACGAGAGAAACTTTTAACATTCATATTGAGCATTTAAATGTTATACTTACTAGGGGAAAAGGAAGCAAGGAAAAGTAAAGTATACCCCTTGAAAAATGCGTAGTAAAGCCGAAACGGATGCAGAGATTGGAGTTTTTCCTAACCTTTCTGCCAATATTGATGCAAGAGGTAGCCTGCCATCATTTCTAAGAAATCTAAATGTGGCCCTTATCAGAACATGGAATCTGAAACACTACCTGGCCCGAGAAATTTACCAGCCCAACGTAAACGTTGAATCAGAGATACAATCTGTTTTTTGTAGACTAGGGCCACTCCAACTTCAGCTGCGACAACAGACCGTCAACTGGCCACACACAGTTCCTTTCTCGGCCAAACTTTGGCTATATGCAAGTGTATATTTGAAAAATAGAAAAAGTTAATTCAAAGTCATTGCTCAGTGAGACACAAGGGATGCAATCGTCTGGAAATTGGAAAATTATGTATTTTCTTTTTCTTGATAATTTCAACAAAATAACCTTGGTCCATGGACTGGTCAAGTCAAACTTAAAACCCTGCTCCCATTCCTTTTCCATCCACCAACTTTTTAGCTTTAAATGGATTTTTTGAACCTTGGTTCATTAAAGTTAACGTTGAAATTTAGACTCTGAGTTGCCTGCACATGTGGAAATTTGTCAAGAAAAGTAAGAGGAAGATACAAGTATAGTATTGGTCATTGTAACTAGTGATTAAGATAGCCAACTCAATTTTCAAATTTCTATTGGATACGACAGCAATTAACAAATTTGATTTTTCACCCTGGATTGTGGGTTTATTTATTTGATTGAATCTTTTTGTTATTATATATATATATATATATGTATATATATATATATATGTATGTATAAAGAAGAAGGAGAAATTTGACAAATTAATGGAACTCCTGTTGTCCTGAAAATTTGCTTCTTCTTAGGTGTTGTTGAATTTTTTAAAGGAAAATAATGGAAGCTGAAGTTTGGTCAACTTAGGACAGTCGAATGATTTTCAGATAAGGGGACAAATTACGGAGAAACAGGATTGGCCAGCCTTATTCTACCACGTCTCTCTGAAACTATTTATCTCCTGGTTTTTGGACAAACAACAGAGCTTACTTTCTGCATACAAGGATAGATAGTTTTTACTCTTCACATGTATTTGCTCCAAGTTGAGACCTGCCTAGCCTAGTCTAGCCTAGCCGGTGCCTTGCCTTGTATTAACATATGAAGAGTGGTTGGGGATACCAAAGTCAATGGAAAATTTGGAGAGAAATTAATTAAGCTCAGCTTGGGAGGTTTTGGAGATATCGCAGATGTTGGTACGTACAGTTAGAAACAGTAGGAGAAGATGATTGGATGAAGATTGGTCATGTGTCAGCATTTCCCAATACTAAAATCTAATGGAATGGGGATATTCACGAGGAGAAAGGTTTGATTAATAAATTAATGGGTTGGATAGTGGGAGGCGGCTGTGGTTATATTTTGTATAGCTAGTGCCGGTGGTGATGGGCAGATTTTCGCTTTTGAAACTTTCGTATCTGTTTGGTCACCAACCTTGGGGCCACTGGGGATCTCAATTCAGTCTTCACCATTGATTGTTTAACAACTTGATCATGGTTAACCCATTGTTCCAAATTTCTTTGACGATAGCAAAACAAGACCCCGCATTTTAACCTGCAAACGGGCAAACACTCACTTTTCTTTTGCAGCCGCCGGTGAACAGCTTCGTTGCATTTGTATTTTCCATTGTCAATTCCAATCCCATCATCAAATTGTGCATAAAGGGTGAGTGAATCTGAACCATCGCGGTGGGTCCTTCATTATTGTGAACCACCAGCAGTGAGCCTTGGGTTCTGCCCACCCACTCCCCCCCCCCCCCCCNCCCCCCCCCCCCCCCCCCCCCCCCCCCCAAAGAATCTATCTTCTGCTGCCTTGCCATGTGGTTCGTTAGCCTAGTGTTTCTATCTAAGAAAGATGTATCCGCCGTAAAGTTTGGCTTAAACAGTCTGATGCCCAGCTAAGTAAAGTTGTACTGCTATGTTTTACCGATGCTCAAAAGATCTGGGGTTGATGCTCCATGCGTCTATATTTTAGTAACACAAGAATATATATATTTCCAAGAGTACACATAGGGAAGTTTGGAAACATACAACTATCAACTATTGAGAATCAAACCAGGTCAACCCATGCATGTATATAGCCATTTCAAGTTATATCCAAATCAGGGCAACCTCTCCACATTTTCAAACTGAAATCTGTTTCATCAGAACATATCATCCATCGAATAAAAACAAGTTAAAAAGCATTAATTATTCAAAAATAAATTAATAATTAGAAATCAGTCGAGAGCTTATCTCTCCAATCATCATTAGAAATTAGCATTTGTGAAGAGAAGGGATATCGGAAAAAAGAAAAAGGAAAGCAAGTAGAAATAGCGTGGAGCCCAAAATGTCCGACAGAGGCGAAGCTCATGGCATGGGGCATAGACGTGGTGTGGGAGCCTCTTAAGCCAAGCCATAGAGGGAGGGTGAGGGTGGCTACTTTTCTAACACATGTCCAACGTTTGAATTTTCCAACAAGGCGTCGTCCACTGCAAAAAATGTCTCTGTCGCTGTCGCTTTGCAGGTATATAGTAACAGTAACTGTTATGGTAGGCAATTGGGCCAATGGCGAGCAGAAGAAGAAGAAGAAGAAGATTCATTCAACTAAGAAACCACCAGAAACACCATTATCATTGCTTTTCAACGCTTGGCGTGACATCCAAGCAACTCTTTAACATCTCCAATCATCGCAATCACCATTGGTTAGAATTTTCAACGTAACACTAGAAACGGATTGGATACCGGCTACTAGTATTTTTATACTAAGGATGCAATAAACATGATGTGAATACCCAGACAAAATAAAAAAAAACGTTTCAGATTTTAACACGAGACAAAATCGCCGTATATTTTGCCAAAATCGGCTAAACTCGCTCTAATTACACTCCATCGTTTGAACATCTAATCCACCAAAACAACAAGGGGGCAGTTTTAGGAAATCCCATGCTAAAGGGCGGACCAATCACACTCCGCCACATAACCAACACCTGGCACCACGGCCATACACGTACAACAAAATTTTCTCCACCGACCAAGATACGAATACGTCTACGAACAAGATACTCTTTTTCTTTTGCCAAAAAATTACTTCTCCTTTAATAATAGTAATAATAGTATAATTACTATTATTATTAGTATGAGAAAATGCTGCTAATCTCCGACCAAGAAATCGTCAACGTTGAAGTCGGAGAATTCATCTTCCTGGGCAAAAAAGCTATCCGACAAGGAGAGATCCGTGGAGTAGGAGGGAACATCAATCTGGAAGCCAAAAGCGTCGACGTTGACGTACCCCAAGCCGTCAAAGAGCGTCAATTCTTCGCACCGGATAACCGACGTGGGAGAAGAGAGAGATGAACACGGCGAGGAGTCTAAGCTGTCGCCTTGTCTTTGGTCAACGGCGGCATCCTTTTCCGTCGAAACGGGGTTAGGAAAGTTGGTGACGGCGTTAGGACCCTTAAGCAAGAGGGCAGCTTTATCGTAGACGATAGCAGCTTCCTCAGGGGTATCAAAAGTGCCAAGCCAGACCCGTTTGCGCTGGGTGGGGTCTCGGATCTCGGCAGCCCAGCGTCCCCAGGGCCTCTGCCGGACTCCTCTGAACTTTTTACGGCGAGTGACGTCAGATTGCGGGGATGGTCTTTCTCTTTTCGTGCTTGGTTGTTGCTTGACTAATGACTTACTAGTAGTACTAGTAGAGGCTGATGACGATGGGGATAGTGGTTGAAAGTTGATCTCTTTGACGTGCCTTTTCACTCTCCTTACGGTGTTTAAGCGTCTTCTAGTTGGCGTTGGTTGGTCATGTTCTTCGTCACTAGAAGAATCGGTGGCATCTGCGTCGGTAAGGATGATTCTGAGAAGCTTTTGAGGGACATTTCTGGTTGGTTGTGGAGGAGCTTTGTTGGTGGTGATGACATGCTCTGTGAATTTGACCAGGTCGGAGAAGGAGTACTGAGTCTGCGGGCTCATCATGGGGTGGCGTCTCAACTATTTAAGGGCAAGGCTGCAGCAAGCTAAGTGATCAATTGGTGTGGATCGGAACAGTAACATAGATCCCAATTCCCAAACTTAAGCTTGATGAAGAGTGAAGAGCATCGTATGGGATTACATGGATGGAAATAAGAGAAATTCTACATAGAGCTGCCTGCCCCTGCCCCTGCCCCTGGTTCTAGACTCTAGAGTGGAGAGTAAAAGATACCACTAGCTAAGACAGAAGGCGTATGCTCTGCTTTTTGTTTATATAGTAGAGTACAAGTAGTAGAAATATATTGGACACAACTAAACCACAGCAGCGGGGTGAGCGGAAGGGCAGGGAGCTGGGGTTTTGGCGGGAATAAGACATACGCAACCACTTAGCTACTGGATAGTTGGGATGGCTGAGAAAAATTGAAGACAGAAAATAATTACGTTGATATCTTTTTCTTGTTAATAATTTAAAGTAGAGGACAAGAGAGGCTAAGGAAAGAGCGAGGAAACGAGAAGAAGAAATGGGGGTATATATAGTGCACGTTGACGTTGGAGTGAGGGTGAATAAATTTGTTTACTCCTTCTCGTGGGGGTGTGGGTCGTTGTCGGAAACACTGAGTCCAGCTGCCTCACTCTGTTGACGTGTCAAAACTCTCCTTTTCCGAGCAGTAATTAATTAATCAATTAATTAGTTAATAATTTAAGTAAAACTAGTACTCGTACTAGGACTACTGGCTACTGCTGATCTCTAAAGCGTCTTCTCTTATGTGATTGTATGGAAGCCGAAGCTTGTAAACAATGATGCAGATAGACAACGGGCGTTGGATTGTATGGAAGCCAAAAGTAGTTACTACAACTTGTTCCTTTGTTTGAATTGCTAGTTTTACTTTTACAGTAAGCTGAGTTAAAAACTAGTTGAAACCAAACTCCATATGCCATATTGTTTGAAGGAATTGCTCATGGATCTTAATTTGTCCTTCTCTTTGTAGTTCCCACTTCCCAAGTTTGTTGGTGGTCGCCAGTGGTCCGTTGAGTGGTCAAACTTGAAACACCACAACCACAAGCTTGATGTTAGATTTTCAAAGCAGCGGGAAATGTGGTTCAATCAATTGACTTTTCTAACACAAGAAGCACTCCGTCCATCTATGCTTTGCTCTTTGAATCATGTCTCAAAAAAGCCACCTAAGCTTGGGACTGACTGGTTTTTTGGACAATCTCGTCCACGTGGTTTGGGATGTGTGGTACATTACGCCATCGCCTCCTGCATCCCACAACTCGCCTGCTTCGACTCCAGATTGCCTGATTAGTAATGGCCGTTTCAACTCTCAGGCTCAGGACAGCATTGCACTGGGGGCTCGAGCTCATCATTGAATACAACCCACCTCTTTTGGCTGCAGCGGAATGATTGCCATCTCTGTAATCATCAAATTGTCAGATTCATTAATTAGGAGTACATAATTTTGGACTTGAATTGCTTATAAAGAAACAAGCACTACTCTCCCAGTCAGTGGTAAAATTATGGGTCAGATGAGATTCCAAAAAGCATAGATAGAGAAAATGGAAACATTAATCAAACAATCTATACATATTTAGCTTTTAGCTGCCTCAGAGTTGAAAGAGTCCAACCTTTTTAGTTTTAGAAAAAACAGGATTATGACAAAAATTGCTTTTTAGTACACAACTACAGATTCCCTGCATGCAGAATAACAGCCCCTCCTCCTTGTCATGTTTCTGTTGCTGAGGACCTTCTCTAATACTCTAATCTGGTTCTCATTAGAATGCTTTAAAAAGAAGAATCTCAGCAGAAAACAACATACCCATACATACATATAATAAACACACATGTGTCTGTCTGTATATTAAGTTTCCAAATTGAAACAAAATACATTTTATAATTAATGGGCAAATATGTGCAATGTTAACCAATAATTACTTATGTATCTTTACATTATATACTATAACAAAGCAAAGAATCCTGCTTAAATACAATACAAGTATTAAAATGTTGAAAAAGGTGTAGTGGTAGGTGGTTTTTGTCTTGAAGAAGAAGCAAAGTTAAACGAGTAGCAATGAGTCAGCATGTGAAGTATCATGCAATGGAGCGGCACAGGTGACCCCCTTTTTGCGTGTCAACCAAGCGATTGATTTCCCATAGGCTTAACCTTTTCTCATTAATGGGGCTCCTCGGACGGTGTGGTCGATCATTATATCTTGACTATGCATTTCAGGAATTGATTAATGTATAAAGATTCACTCTCTTACTCTTAGGGTATAATAATGCCTTCCTTTTCAACCTAAATCAGTAAGATCGAAACCAGGGTGCAGGGCAGAGGCATGCATAAAACGCCATTACTATGTTAAAAGCATCGTTATCCCTCCCTTTCAAGCCAGAGCAATTGAAGGCTTTTCCTTCTCAATGATGTATCAGAGTTTCAACATCAGCGATGCCATGTTTTCCATGATTTATGTTGACTGCCCTGACAATGATCCTTGCATGGTATTGCACTGTACTGAGCTGATCAATTTTAAGCTTGAAAGGGAGTAAACCCGTGCTTGCAACAGCAACGCCTCCAGAACTGTCGAGACACTCATACAATTGAAGAGTTAAGTGACCAGATGTCGGTTTCAGTTTTTAACCATAGGGCCCAGGGCCAGGCCACCCATCCCTTTCCAGCAATACGCTTGGAAACCTCATTGCCAAATCAGCTGAAAGCTTCTGCTGTTTCAATAATTCTTGTGGTTTCAACATCTCCGACGCCATGTTTTTCATGCTCCATTATCCTCATTGCTAAATAGCGAAACTTCCCATTTTGGTTCAACCATCTTCGACGCGTTCTCGCTGCTCTTCAGCATTTTGAACCTCAAGATTCACAATCGTACCAGATTAGGTAAGTCCAGACTCTCACTCCGAGCTTACAAGCAGCAGAGCTTCCCAAGGGAGCAAAGAGGGAGGGGAAATTGATTCAATAGTTGATTCTTTCTTTTTGTTGGCAGAACACCATCAAAATTTTATATTCTATAATTATAAATTTTGAACAAATTATACTGAACCCGTTGAATGAATTTGATAATCCGACCACTTCCAGGACCACCTAACTCAACGTCAAAAGAAGACTACTGGCTAGAGCATTATTTCAGTCATACCACATAATTAAGTACTTAAAATGAGATTGGTCAGCAGACCATTCACTTCAACAACAACACAGCAACATTACATTACAGTTTCCCCTCTAATGTCTTTGAATAAATATTCACAAAATGATGATAAATTCCTTTAGCAACGTTTTTGATTCCCCAACAAAAAACCATAGTGAGACATCATTTTAACATAGTTTTTCCCCCACCAAAATGAACCTACAACCAGAATTCCCTTTTTTTTGGGGGGGGGGGCGGGCCATTGGCGGGGGATTTATCACCTTCAACCCATTGCGTACTTTTGAGTCCAGCTGCGAGCAGTTGCCTCATACTTGGCCCTGTCAGACTTGTACATATGAGCAATTTCAGGAACCAGTGGATCATCTGGGTTTGGGTCCGTTAACAGGGAACAAATAGATAACAGCACCTACAGCACATAATAGAGTTGATAAGAGAGAAGCACTACAACCTACTTTCTACCAAACATTTTAAAGGCTTAGATTAGAGGGCTACATCAGTGTATAAAACCACATCAAATAATAAAAGCCAGCACTACGATTGTATTTATGTGCTGAAGTTTCACTGTCATTACCCCAGCTTTATCAGCACATAAGCATACTGAGATATTACCCCCAACAACCAAGAGATGATCGACACATCTGCACTTCGATCCCAATCTAAGAAACTCATGAACCATGCATAGAATTACACCACCAACCAAAAAATACAAGCTGTGTAGAAAAGTTGAAATTATGGATTATAAAGGACAAAGCAGTCTAGCGTCTGTCATTTGCAACAGTTCCAACAAAGGATGATTATAAAGATTTTGGATTGAAATGTGTCAAGCAAGTACATTGCAACCCTACTTAGCTCAAATAAAAAGCTAGTCATCCTGTACAGACTAATAATGATTAAATCTGCTGGATCTTCAATTTCATGAAAAACTAATAGCTGATCAATGAAAAACAACGACGAAGGAGAGGCAAACAACTAAAACAAACCTTGGAAATGGTTAGTGCAGGGCTCCATTGTTCTTTAAGAATATCCAAGCATATGCTTCCATTGCTATTAATGTTTGGGTGGAACACCTTAGTCCTAAATGCAACCTGAAACACATAAAAAGATATAATCAAGCTAACTTCACATCTCTAATGACAAGGAACACAATATTTCTCAAGTCTTAATTACAATTTGGTAACAATTGCAACTTAAAAAATAAAAGTTAAAATAAAT
This sequence comes from Theobroma cacao, assembly GCF_000208745.1. Lineage (NCBI taxonomy): Eukaryota > Viridiplantae > Streptophyta > Magnoliopsida > Malvales > Malvaceae > Theobroma > Theobroma cacao. The sequence continues at coordinate 38,498,996 of NC_030858.1, forward strand.
ACATACATAAATGTTTGAATGTGTGTTTGTCTATGCACAGTGTCTATGTTTGCAATTTACAGGCCTCCTTCTTCACCATAAACTTAAGACAATCTTCTTCCTCCCACATCTCATCCAGTTTATTCCCTCCCCACCCAACAATAACAGTGCTTTTCTAATCTAGCAGGGAAACCACAACCCAAAGAATTCTATATCCCCAAAAAGGTGTCGCTAATTGCTATAAGGTCTGTGGTGAAGAGAGCTACTGAGAAAAGTTGCAATCAACATGCATGTCCACATCAATCCTACTAGAGCAGAGCACTACATAAAGAGATGAATGCTATACCATGTCATTCTTGTTAATTTATTCATTATTAAACTAGAAAATATTTGACGCTCGTGATCATATTTGCCATTCCCACCATTCAATAACATATGAGACAGTTTATGTAGCCATAATCAACGTGTACTATTGCACTAGATTTCACAACTATCCCAACTTATATTTTCACTTATATAGAGATAGAAAATTAGTTTGGGACATCCCAAAATGGGAAAAAATTAAAATTGTTTATGACCTGGAGGTAGTAACATACTACTTGAAGTCATGAGTTGGTTTCTAAAGCAACTCCAGCTAAAATCAAGTCAGAGATCTAGCTAAGAGTGGCTCACTAAAGAAGGTTCTTGCGTCGCGTAATTCCTCTCTCTCTCTCTCTTACTAGGTTTTGAGGATGAGGTTATCATGAGGCTTCCAAAGTTTTGGCATAGATGTAAGGCAAGGAAGATATACATTACAATAGATAAGAGGTTGCAGTACCCAGAGGAAAAGTACCTTAGGGGGCTTAAATGGGTAATCAGGTGGGAAATGAATGGAGACTAGAAAGACTCCTCCAGCGTATGGGCTATCAGCAGGCCCCATAATTGTTGCTTGCCAATGAAACATGTCTTCAGCTACAGGGCCTACATTGAATGAAAATGAAGAGTGAAAAGCAGTTATCTTTGAGAAAAAGATTGGGAAATAACAAAATCAGTCAAAATAAAATCTTTCGGGGCTGGGTTGCATAGAGGCCAAATCTTAATGCAAGTCAACACAAAAATAATTTAGCCAAAGAGTTGGAAGGCAGTGGAAGGAAGAAAGGAAAGAATAAAACTTGGAAGAAATTAAGTATACATATAAAAAAAAAGGAACATCCTTCTGTAAATCAAAAACAAAACCAGAAACAGAAAAACAAAACGAAAGAAAGAAGAGGTAGAAACCAGCACTGCAGGAGGTTGGAGGGTCCTTCTGTAAATCCTTGAGCTCTTTGAGGATCCTCTTCGAAGCCATCAAATTCAGGAATCGAACAATCAATCACCTGATTCACCATCGGAACGTCACTTAATTATTAGTATTATCTAAAACAAAAAACAAAAAAAGGGAAATAATCCGAGAGAAGAGAAACAGCTTACCAATCACCCAAATCTGAAGAAAAGCTGAAAATTTTACAAGAGCAGCCAATTGATGAGAAGGCAGAAAAAGGGTAATCGAAGGCCAATGAGGGAGCAGAGCAGCAGAAATGGAGAAAAAGGATGGGTTCAGGGTTGCTTGCTTCTAGAATTTTCTGTCATTCAATATTTTTGCGTAAGATTAACGTCCCTGCGGTGCCTTTTCATTTCTTTTAGTATTATTTTAATGACTTGAAAACAAGCAGGTCTATGTCCATCCACTCTTCCTTGGTCCCTTTTCCTTGATTTTGCACTCTTATCCTTTATCTTTTGCGTTCTTTCCAATTTGCCTCGTTTTGCTTTCCATTTTATAGATTCTTTCCCCCTCCTTTTATCACCACTCTCAGTCTCAGTCCGCCACCTTAACCATTACCATCACCATTTCCATTTTCCATTTATAATTTCAACTTCTTCTTTTGCTCAATTCCCTCCACATTGGCATTGCACCCAAATTTTTAACACTTTCTTTCTGGCCTTCAATTGCAATATAACATGTTGAAGTGCCTTGTCTTGTTCCTGTCACTTTGAAGAATGATAACACAGGGTTTTTCTTTTATTCACGTTTTATTGCTAACCCTCTTACCCTTCAACAAAATCTTATTCTTTTCAAGTAACTACTACTACTGCTTAATTTCAGCTACATGATGATATTGATACCCTTTGTAGAACAAACAAACAAACAATGACCCAAAAGGAAAAATACTTACTAATGGAGCTACTTGTCAATTCTTGGACTAGTAACAAGCCAACCTACAAAATACAAACTTTTCCTCGAGCCGGTTAGGAAGAGAGTAGTAAGAAATATTGAAAGGAATACAGAAAGTTCTTTCATTGAAGTAAATGTAAATCATATTGCTGAAAATGAATATTACAATAAATCAGGAAAAGAAAAACCCACCTAATTAAAGTGAGAATTCATAACACTAAATCCCCTCAGAAAAATTGCACAACAACACCGACTTTAAGTTTGAGAAGCCATGCATGCATGTAAGGTCAGATAATGTGTGGGTAAACCTTACTAGGCATGTATACATAAAACATGTTCCTAAAAACACAATGCAGCAGCGTATGGACAATCACGGGGTCTGCACATTTGAATCTTTGGACTTGTTCTCTTCAGAAGATGGCCGGTTCTCTGAGTCTGATTGCCGGACTTCCTCAATCATTCTAACGACTTCATCCATGTTAGGTCGCATGTCTGGCACCTTTGCTACACATGCCATCGCAATTTGTAACATCTGCACCATTTCTTCTTCAATGTTCTGGAACCTCATCAACTCAACATCAAAGACCTCAGCTGTCCATTCCTCCCTGACAACAGATTGAACCCACCTAGGAAGATCAACCATGTCATCCCGTCCAGGTGATTGAAGAGGTGCTTTCCCAGTCAGCATCTCAAGGAGCAGGACACCAAAGCTGTACACATCTGATTTATGAGTATGCTTACGGGTTTCAATCACCTCAGGAGCACGATACCCTGCTGTTCGAGATGGAGTTACAGGTACATTCATAAGAGGGGTCAAACCCAAATCAGAGATGCACCCGTCAAGATCTTGATTGAGGAGAACATTTGAGGACTTGACATTTCCATGAGTAAATTTTGGACCACCCATAGAATGAACGTGGGCAATTCCTCTGGCAGCTCCAAGGGAGATTTTTACTCTGGATTCCCAGTCTAATGGGGTTCTTCCACCTCCCCTGTTTCCTGTTGTCAAAATGCATGAAATATTACATGCTTAATTTCCCAAAACTTATTGTAGAAATTGTTTGAAAGTGAAATTAGAGGGCAACTGGGGGAGAGGGGAATTACAAGGACAGCAAAGAAACATGAGGAGAAGAATATAGTACCATGCAAAAGTGTGGATAAGCTGCCGCCTGGGATATAGTCATAAACTAACAGCTTCTCATCCTTGGAGTAATAATAAGCACGGAGTGGGACAACATTTGGGTGCTGCCCGACCCTTCCTATAATCTCCATCTGCTGCTCAAAATCCTTCTTCCCCACTACCACTTCCTTCAACCTTTTGACTACCACAGTTGTGGATTCCTCCAGGACAGCCTTATATGCTGTGCCATAACTACCCTTTCCCAGAACTTCAGCTGAAGCCCTTAATAAATCCTCAAGGTCAAAATTATAAGAACATCCTTCAAAGAAAACCAACTTGTTTTTCTCAGGTTCTTGCACCCCACTCCCAAACTCCTCTTTTGGCTTCTCACTCCTGCCACCACCCGCAGCCTTCCCTTTTAATACACCACTTCCTCCATTATCCTTTTTCTTCAGACAGCAGCATAAGATAATTAAAGCTAAAAGAAACAGCACTACAGACCCTCCGACTGCAATGGCAATTATAACTCCCAAACTCAGTTTCTTTTTGGAGCTTTGCTTTTGAGGAAATGTCGGTGGGGGTGGAGAATAAGCAGGAGATGGTGATGGAGGGAGCGAGCAGGCTTGTAAAGGCAGTCCACACAATAGTGAGTTTCCTACAAAGGATGAATTAGGGAATCGTTGAAGGGGCAATGGGATCGGACCACTGAGCTGGTTATAGCTTAAATTCAAATGCTTGAGCCTAGTTAGGTTTAGATTAGGTATCGGTCCAGAAAGGTTGTTGTTCTGAAGGTTCAATCCAGTAAGCAGTGTCAAATTTTGTATTGTTTTTGGAATTTTGCCTGTAAAGGAATTGAATGAAAGATCCAATACATTGAGTTTGAGGGAAAAGGAAACAGGAAGATCACCAGATAAGTTATTATGTTGAAGGTAGAGGTATTGGAGTGATGGAAGGGTGATGATATCCGAAGGAAGATCACCATTCAAGCGATTAGATCGAAGGCTGAGAGTCCTGAGGGCACCTAATTTACCAAGGGTGTTGGATGGGATATTGCCTATGAGTCCAACCCCGGGGAGCCTGAGGGCAAGCACACTAGAATTATCTTGAGTGCACTTGACACCAATCCAGGATGTGCATATAGGGTTGGTTAAGTTCCAGTTAAGGTTTCGACGGTGGGGGACAGCAGCAGCAAAGTCAACAAGGGCTTCCTTATCTGAGTTTAGATCAGAAATTGTTAGAGGAAGAAAAATGCCTATAATGACAAGGGAAGAAAACACTGAAGTCAGGCAGAACTTCATGGGGCGTTGTTTGGTGCAGGGAATCTGGTAATAATTATGATGATGAAAATGTAACATCTGTACTCCTTGCTGATTTCCTGTTTCAAACAAAAGACCAGAAAACACATTAGGAAGCCTGCTTAATGAAGGACTAACAACCAATGTTTATAGGAAGAAGAAGGCAATGCCACACCATTCTGTCGCAAGCATGAAAAGTACAAAATAAAAGAGGGTGACATAACTCAAACACAGAAACAATCTGAGGTACCTAGTGCAAAGAAAAAATGAAATGGAAAAGGCTCTGTCAGAACCTATTAATTAACTGGCACCAACCAACACATCCTGAAGGTCATTGAAATTTGTTCTCATGTGCAAGAAGGACTTGATTCAGCATAAAGTCAGCAGTTTCTATAATTCCAACTAGATTCAATTTATACTTTTAGAAGGAAGGGGAAACATATTCAATAAGAATGTAGTCTGACATTCTCTTCTATGAGCAGTTGCTGTTTTATACATTTTGAAACGAGGGGGAAACACATCCACAAAGAAAGTACTTTGACATTCTTCCCTATGAGGGTCCGCAGTTGCTGAAATTCTAACTAGCATCACTGATAATTTTCTGAAAGGAAGGGGAAACATGTCCACTAAGAAAGTTCTTTGACATTCTCCCCTATGCGGCACCATAAAACTGAATACGAAACAAATAACCTTTAAAAGAAATGGAAAACAGATCCAATAAGAAAGTACATTGACATGCTCTGCTTAAAAAGGGCACTGGTTTTGACACCCAGTGGGCATTTGAATAATGACCGTGACCCTGGGCACTGAGTTCAGAGTTTAATCGAATTGTAAAAAAAAAAACCAACTTATTCCAAAAAAAATTCTTGTTCAATTGCTGCTCATGAGAAAAATGACATTCTCTTTATGTCTTTGATAATAAAAGCGGTATCTCATTTTTTTGTGGGAAAGACTGTTTCATTTTTCTTTTTTCAAGTAAGAAGGATACCTTAGAAGTTAGAAGGAATAAAGCAGAGAGATAAGAGTATCACATTTGAAGGGTCCCTGGACAAGGAAAATACTTGGAATAAAAAACCTCCGTTATCAACTAGCTTAGTAAAGGGCCTGGAAGGATAGTAAGATATTGGATACAATTCAAAGGTAAAGTAAAAAGGGTTCTTAAAAACAACAAAAAGGTGACAGGGATAGCAACGTAAGTGCGTTTCGATTAAAGAGCACCAAGGGAAGAATATACTTGAGAAAAAGAAAAAAAAATGCTACACTCTTTTAGAATTAGAAATAAAGGAGGATTTTTTTTCCATAAGATTTTGGAGCTTCTCTCTTTCAACTTTCAAGTTTCAAGTGGCCAATTTTTTTTTTAATAAACAGGAAAAATTCAAATATTAGACAGGTTGTAGTAGAGTCGTTGAACCACCTTAGCTGCTTGGTACATTGCGCAAGAAAAAAAAGGTGGAAAACATGAAGACGAAATCCACATTTGCGGAGAAGCAAAAGTAAAGTGTTGTTTAACAAAAACTGACAACATTGAGTAGAGAGCGTAGAAGAAACAAGCAAATTGTTGAATCACCAATCCATTCACCAAAGAAATAAAAATGACAGGAATTGATGTCAAAACCTGAAACACTTCCCAGATCTACAAGCTCAATCATTGGAAGCAGAATCAATGCTGAGAGTAAATTAACTTTAAAATTCTCAAAACAAAGTGGATTTAAGCAATAGAAAAAGGAATGAAACCTGGGAAAACAGCATCCAAATCCGATAGAGAGCGGCGTGAAGATTGAGGTACCAAGAGTTGGGTGGGAGTGAAAGTCAAGCTTGAAAGGAGAGGGCCTTAGCAGTGAGCCGCATTTGCAAAAGGAGAAAGCCAGGCTTCTTCAGATCCGGAATTCGGCGAAACTGAAATGAGCAGCTAACCTCCAACACAAAGTGAAACTGAAGCAGCTACATCTGTTACGAATAATGTCGCAAGTCATTGAAACACGAGACTGCATTTAAGAGTTGAAAAGAGAAGCGATTTTTGGTCTTTGGGCTCCAAAAATACAGAGTAAGTAGGACTTGGCTGGCAGCGTTTTGGATTTGGAGGAAAATGGATTGAAAGTGAAAACAACCCTTTGTTTGTTTATGTGTCTGTATAAAGACTGAAGAGCGGAGAGAGAGAGAGAGAGAGAGGGAGAGACCGAGACTGAGCCAGTGAGCTCAAGGATACTTGTTAAGGCAAACAGAGGCGTAATATGGTTACGGTTAAGCTTCCCACACAATTCAGTCCTTATGTTGCCCCATTATTACAACTTTACCATCTCAGTTTTTCATTTTTTATCTTCGGCATTTCCGTTTGACTTGCTTATCAGGTTTTAAACATTAGCTGTCTGCAGCAGCTAGTGTTTCTTCTGATTTTCTTCACTTTAAACATGAATTCTAGTCATTGAAAAATCGAGTGATCGGTTAATTAGTCATCTATCTGCTCTCTTCCTCTCCGTCTCCCTCATGGGTAGAAAAGAAATTTAGGGTGTCATATTCCCAGTCCCTCAAGGGGCTTATCTTCTTTTTCCCTTGCTGGGAAGGAATTGAAGTGGGATCGTGGGAACCCGTAGCCACAGGTCAAGAGATACAACTATACTACTACTAGTACATAACCACAAACTATATCTTTGACAATGCTAACCATCCATAAATGAACTCAACAAATATGATGCCAGCTGCTTCATTAATTGTTAAGCCTATCTCTAAGACAACATTCTCCCATTAAGAGGATATATGTAATTGCTTTTGTCAACTGTATTTTCTCATATATATATTCAGGGATTATAGAATTACGAAAGCAACATGTGAACGCTGATCAGCCCTGGTAGAAGATTCATGCAGGCAGGTGATAGAGTACTTGATCAGGGATACATGAGCATTTACTTCAAGACGAGGAGCCTCAAGGACCGATCTTGATCCAACCACCCTCACCCTTTTTTATTTCCTTCCCCAACAACTCCACCAAATTTGTTTAAATGCTTCTTCAGTTTGCCCCATGCACGTGGATGAATGTATATATATATATATCTACATTATTTCCTTCCTCTATATGGAAATTATAAGATCCTCACTTCACAAGAAACATAATTCTTTTATGTATACATTAAAAGGAAATTTAGTTTTTGCTGAATGTTGTTGGTATAATTCTTTTCTGCAATATTGAATCTTGCATTAAAAGTCAAGATATTATGATTTAAGAAGGATATATAGGAATAAATGACAACAACATTCCATATACTATTTTGATAGAGATATTTAGCCAATTAAATGGTTGTGAAAGAAAATGCATGATGAAACTGCAAAAAATAAAAACCCTTCTTTATTATTTATTTATAAGTCAATTTTTGGCAGATTGACCATTGACAATGTATTTATAACCCTTCTTTATAATTTATTTATTTATTTTTAATAACCCTTCTTTATTATTTATTTATAAGCCAATTAGGAAAAAGGGTACTGTTGGTAAAGCCTCCTTTCTGAAAAATCTGCTGAATGATTAGTCACAACTTAATTGATTAATTGGAATGTCACCATAAAGAACATTAGCTAGCTCCTTTCTTGCTTTTGTTTTTGTCCCTTTATTTTAAATTTGACTTGAAGCCAACTCTGGAACTTCCACATCCCAACCACAACTAGCTAAGAAATGCGAGGACGATGGAAAGTTCTAACCCTTCTGATGATGTTTCAACTCCCATCAAAAGGTTCATCATTGCTATTTGTGGGGTTAGTCTGGCGGTGGAAGAACAAGTGCATGTTAGATTAAGGTTCTATTTGATCAATGTAAATAACAAAATACTACTACTAGGTATTCCTTTACTGAACAAAATTGAATTGCTTTTGATCTATATATAACTCTTGTTTTTCTTAATTATACTTGTATGTATACTTGTCTTCCATCTCCATGTTGATTTGACTTACTAGTCATGAGTTGCCAGCTTGACGCTTCTTCCCTTCCTTTTGCCTAAAATTCAGATCTGCCGAAGTAGCATGGAGATGGTATTATTTTAATGCTCATTGAGTAGATGTGTTCGATAAATTATGCTCATGTTGGCAGCAGATAAGGTATTAAAATGTGTGAGAAATGAAAACATAAAGTGAAGGAAGGGACAAGAGCAAGCAAACTGAATAACCCCATCGAATATTTGAATATTAGTTAAGTAATATTGTACATGTAGATCAGATGAGACATTGTTTTCATAAAAATTGGTCTTGAAAAGATTCATTCTCCCAGCTTGGCAGAGAAGTAGAATTTTTGTTGCAATGTGAACCTCACTTCATTCATTCTCCCAGCGTATATATATATATATGCATGCATACATGTGTATACATACATTTAATTATTCATCATTTTATGTAATAACAGCTAATCTACACACATAAAGACTAAAGTGCAGATTTCAGGCTTTGAAAATAAGATTAATCAGTGTTGATTGGGTGGGATGGGGTTGGTGGGACATGAAACTTGAGAGCAAGGCGCCAGGCCCAGGAGTGGTTTTATCAAAACGCAATGAGATCATGTTTTGAACTATTATATCATCAAATATATGAGTGAATTTTTTGAGTTGAGGAGTGGCATGCTGCCATCCACAAATATTCCAGGAATATATGTTTTGGTGGGCTTGCTGTTGCAGGGATCATCTCATCAATGCTTCCTCCCCAAATCTCTTTCAAATTCCAATATAAAACATTACTCAGAAAGTTTTAGAAAAGAGTCAGTAAGTAGGTATAGAGTGGACTGTGGAGGATGGAGTAGTGTTTTTCCATTTTCATTAAACAAATTAAATGTGATGATTAATACTTTAAAGAATTTGAATTGTTGTTGACAAATCATGAATTGGTTTAGAAGGACAAATAATTGGTAATGATTTCTTGGGTTTGGCTGTGACTTTTTGTTGTGATGACTTTTGAACTTTCTGCTTAAACAAAGCCACATGGTTTGGTAGGTCACTAGGCCCTCCACAGTTTTCTAGTACTACACTTTATATATTATAAATACTTAATATGGTCAAGGCCATGGTATGGATCCATAATTTAGGTAGTGTAGGACCTTGTATCTTTATTGCAAAGAGCAGGGCAGATCCCTCGGTACACTTTATATAAGAATAGTTGATAAGTTGCCTTTTGCGCAAGGGATTTTCTCCCAGACTCCACCCACAATTGCTCAATTCCCTTTTCTGGCTTTGCTTTAAACGATATCAGATGATATGTCCTTGAGTATGTTAATTCAGTTCTCAGCTTAAATCTTGGTCAGAAAAAGAGAAACCCATCACAAAAATGCTTACTTGAAAACTTAATTAAGTTAATGAAAAGTGAAAAGGATTCAAAGAGCTTGCTTGCATGTCAGAAACAGCCCAATGGAAAAAAAATGACCATGACTTGTAACAGTTACAATGGGAAAGAGGGAGGTGGAATGCAAAGGCAAAAGACAAAGATGACAAGCAGCCTCCAGTTGTCATATATAAATGCTGAGTGTGTTTATATTAGAAACTTCCAGGACCAGGAGAGGACGTCCCTATTATTAAATTCTCCTACGTTCACACTTGACACTAACATTTCTCCTACTCCTACCTTCCCTTCCTATATTTTGTTTTCTTTCATTCTCGTCCCATCCATCCTTATCTTCCACAAGCTGCTGGTTTTGCTTTTAGTATCCATTGATTCTTCTCTCTGTAGCTAGTGCTGCTCCAAATTTCCCATGCTGGCATGCATGCAGCATCCCATGGCCACGGCGATGAAGACTCTTGATTAGCGATCTTTCGAAAATGGCATCAATCAAATCAATGGCCTAAATTGCTAATAAAAGCAATTCTTTCTACCATCTTATGTAGTACTCCTAACACAACTTTCCAATTTGAGTTTACATCTTTCTACCATCAAACGAGGGCTTTTTTGGTCCAATAAAAAATGATAACTTCGGGCTTTAATACGGGTATGGTGAATGACCGACTAACAACCCAATGGGCAGGCTCCAAGCCTTTAGCTTTAGGGGCCAGACAAATCTAGATGGAGGCCCAAGCAAGTTCATACAATTAGTGAAATAGAAAATTTTCGGGTTTCAATTGTTACTTGTGGTTGTCATAGAATTTGAAACAATTTATCTTCTCCAAAGTTTATATTTTCTATAACTCCATTACCAATTCATCATACTCCTTTCTTTTGTTGAATATTTTATATATAAAAGGAGTTGAGTCTTTTGCACCATCTCAAAATTCCTGTGTCAAAATATTGAGAACACAAAAAAGTTAGATGTCTCAATGCAGAGACAGTTTCAGTGTATTCAATGTTAGCTTATCACAGCTGCTATTAAGGTTGGCTGTAACTTGTTCCATGCTCTCTCAAATATCAGTATCCATGTCCACTTTTTCCTCCCCTTCATTTTCTTCACTGTGAATGCTCTTCCCACCCATAAATGCTTCTTCCACACACAGTCCATCACTATTTACATGTGATGTAGAAGGTCCTGAAGGTTTATCACTCGTCCTGCTTTCAAACCCATGATTAACTTCTCCAACAAGGCCCTCATCTCCATTTAATCTGGGATGACCATGCGGTTTCCTCTGTTCCTCAGGAAGTATCTTTGCAAAAAGCTCCATAAATGCACATAGTTCCTCCCTTGCTAAGGTGACCTTTCCCTTCGCTTCTAGGTACTGTGAGATGGAAACAGAATATGCACAGTAAGGGCAACGAAAGTTGCCCTTATCATCAAATCTTGCAGGGGTTCCAAAGCAGCTTTCGTGAACCACAATTGGGCAATCATTAGAACTGCAGACCAACACCCTACCACTTTTAATACATTTAAAACATAAATTTTGCTCTATCCAGTCAGCTGTGCCCAACGGATCTTGACTTGATGTGCACCGAGAACTCAAGGAAAGACTCTTCTTCAAGGCAACATCAAGCCTCTCATCTTCATAGAGTTGTTCGGTACAAGGATGCTCAAAGTCAACATTGGCTTCATCAGAATCAATCTTCTGCTGGAATACATCAGCAGAGGCAGGCTTTGGGGAGCTTAATGGAAAAACTTGATCGACGTTGTCATTGGAATCACCACTAGGAACTTTTTGCAGTGAACCAGATTCAAAATGATTGGGTTCAATCATTGAGATATTTCGGGAAGCTGTATCTCCATACATTTCCTCACCCACCATGCCAGCATTTTGAGCATTTCCAATCTGATTGTCCTGGAATTTTACATGAAAAACACCATCACTCTGCCCAACTGTCCTAGAGGTAACACGCCCATCTCGATCAACCTCATTTGCTTGAGAGTCCTTTTGCACCTGTTCATTTCCATGCAAGGGAATTGGAATCTGCCCAACAGATTGATTAGAACAACTACCATCCTGCTTGAACTTCTTTTCCTTCAACTGAAGATCATTATGATTGAACATACCATTCGGGTTTCCACTATCTAGTCCCACCAAATTATCAGCATCCACATCAGTAATATACCTCTTGGAGGGAATTAAATTTCCTTCAAGCAACCCATCTTGCAATACGTCATTTCTATTTCCATGACCATGTGGAACCAAGTTACCTTCTCCATCACCATTTTCATCCTTAGGTGCATCTTCATCACCATCTATAACAGGAATATCTTTAAACATTGAATCTTTCAGCTGTTCGTAGAAAACGGGTTAATAAAAATGATGAATAAAACAATAAGAACACGAGCACGAGAAATGAATGAAGGTTAATAATCCATTACGACATCATTCTAACAAGAACAATGAAGGAAGAACTTCCTCTTTTCTACCTGCTCTAATGCACAAGTGCGCTGGGAAGCTCTTTTATGCATTATAAAGGGGTGAACATCCCACCTCAACAGCTTTGGTCCAGCCTTTTTCAGATCTGAAACTGAGACCTGATAAGGAAGATACTTATAACTCACCATTTAACATTCCAGCTAGCAAGCTCTTATGAGAGAAAAGATCAGAATAACATTTTTTTTTTTCCAAAACAACTAATAATCTATACTACAATGCTGAAACTAGAATACGTGTCCTATGTTTTACCTCCTGCAGTATTTGTTTGAGTACATCTTTGCAGCTTTCGGAAAGATCAAAGACAACTCTCGAATCAGGAACATCAACATCTTTGAAATCATTTTCAGGACCAAATAACTCCTCCAGACATCTTAAAGAAACCATTTCCGTAGTGTTTGTCCCTAAACCGTGAGGTAATACAGGAGCTGCTTCAATCAAACCTGAAAGATGAGATTTGAGAGAAACTGTAAAACACCCTAACAAGTTCAACCAAATTAAGAGGCAATTTATTTGGCCATACCACGTATAATAGAAGTGTCTATTTTGCTGAAGCTTGATAGATATTCAATGATCCAAAGCCATGGTAGGCTTGAGCCAGGAGAAGAAAAGCCAAGCATTGAACCTAGTTCGTCCATAAGGATGATTGAGTTCAAGAACAAGCACTTGATCTGCGTCCACCTATTATTGCAGCACGAGTATTGTAAGTATGAAGACATACTAACAAACAATAAAATCCGCATAAAGACAACTTATGATGACATCGTTGAATCACTGAGGTATCACCGCTTGCAGTTAGTTTGATATGGTTCAATAATCTCAATACGAAAATGAGCAATCAAACATGAATTTCACAATAAAAAGAAACATCTTGACCAATAACTCTAGTGCGGAAGCAAACAAAAACAAGCTCAGCTATTAGAATAGAACAATACCCTAAAAATACGGAATCAGAAACTAAGTAATAGTAATAAAATTACAGGAGGAAAAAAATTCATTTCATTGAACAAAAGAAGGAGAATAGAATAGAGAACCAACATACAAAGGTGTAACTTAAGCTAAGCTTACTAAAACAACAATATTGTTCAAAGAATGAGTAAAATACAGATAAGTCAGTGATGAAAAGGAAAAATCAAAGTTAGGGTTTGGATTAGAACAAGTGAGCTACACAACTTGCAGCAAGTGAAACAAGGAAAAAAGCTTGCTAATAGGGATTTTGAGAAGAGATACTTCAGACCCTAATAAATCGCTTAAGATTTTTGAACCTTCAAAAAACTTAAATGGCAGCCATCTCATTGATTTGTTTATTCTAAGATCGTTGGGGCTTCATAGCTCTATTAGTTTTTTTCTTTTTTAATATAAAAAAGGGGCCTCGCCTGCGCGGGAGAAATGATTGGGCGGGTAGAGCTCACTTCCTATTTGGGCTTATTGGGCTCATCTAATTCGGACCAAAATTTTGGAACCCAAAAGTGTTGGTCTATGAAAATTATTTTGTTAATTTGAATTTAATTGTTTTAATTTAATAAAATTATATTGAGAGGAAAGAATAATGTTAAAATTGTTAGGATCAAGAGAACAAATTATTTTAAGTTGATGGTAGAATTATCCATGAAAAAATAATTTGTAATATTATTTAATTATCTTGATTTCAATTTCCTTGAAAAAATAACTTGTAATATAAAAACAAAATTATACTATAATTTGACCTGAGCTCGCATCATAGATCATCAAGTCTGATTTGGCCACTTGAAAAAAACAATTTTCTTGTTTTTTGTATGCCAAAGTAATTGTGGATCCATCTTTTTATAGTTTGTTGATCTTTTATATGTATGTATATATATATTAGATATTATATAAATTTTGTGCTATAATTTTCAATTTTCAATCATTTAACACAAGTTATTTTTTTCTTTCCATATTTTACCAAATAAAGCACAAAGGCAGGGTAAAACTATTTAAAAGAATGAAAACCATTGTGATATTGTTGTGCACAAATTCATCAGCCTAGCTATATAAATAACAGCGTTTTTCATCACAAATACAGAAAAGCATAAAAGAATAAAATTAAGAATCACAAGCCAATCTTAAACCCTTCCCTAAGTAGGAGGCCCTATATATATATATATTCATATATATATAATGGTAATTAATTAAGCCAGGTGGTAATTAAGAGATTGAAAATCTTCTTCTCCTAGGCTTGGTGACGTCCACGCCAAGGCTGTCATCTATATGAGAAGTGTCCTTGGAGCCATGTCGGAAGGGATTTAGCTTCCCTAGAGTCTTGGACATGGAAGAGAAGAAGGTAGGCTTTCGGTTCCCTGCAGCACTCTTTGAACAAGTTCCTTGATTGTTCTTCTGCAAGTCGGATATGTACATCTTCATCTTCTTAAGCTCGGATCGCAAGGCCTCGTTCTCCTTTACCAGCGACACATCTGCCTGCAACTGATTCCTCGTCGCCACGGCGTCTGCCGCGTTGCGCTCACGATCATCCACAGCACCACTCCTTAGCTTCAGCTGATCATAGTACAAAGCGTGCAAAACGATCTGCACGGGTAACCGCTTGTTTTGGGAAGCATGGACTCGAGCCTCGTAAGATAGCTTCAGGGGGTCCATGGAGCTGCATACCTTCTCTCTTTCTATCTCATCCAGATTTGGGTGAGCCTGCATTACTTAATTAATTAAAACAATATATATATATATATATAACATATGCACAAGTACTTATTGCTAATGGAGTGCTAATCAACATGTACACAGTTTTTAAGCATTCCATTCCCTTCTTTTTTCTTTGTCAATGGAGTCATTATTAAAAATATTGAAGATCCGGGGTGCTTAATTAATTTATGAACCTTGAGATAGATGTCAATGGCCCGATAGAGATCATCCTCCACCTTTCTGGCTCCTTTAGGGACGAGTATGGCGATCCCGTTGAATTTGGCGATGGTGAGTTCATCGACGGTTGCTATCTCCCCGAGGTATGCGTCTACTGTCTTTGCAACTCTCTGCATCGCACTGGAAGTTACCTCCCTAAAGTTGCCGCCGTTGAAAACAGCCATGCTCTTCTCCTTCTCCACGAATCCGGAAATGATCCTCCTGACGCTATCCAGATCCAAGAGCCTCTCCCCATCGTATGTAAAAGACAAGACGAGAAGATCATCGACCGCGACATGCTCCAATATGACGGCGATCCGTTTCTCCAGCTCGTTTTTGCAAGCACTGGAGGCTTTTAGGAAAATTGCACAGCGGAGAAGGCAACACAAGAAGTGCATTGGAAAAGCAGCTTTCTCTGCAGGAAACAGCGCCACCATGGACTCCAAAAGCTCACGCTGTTGGATTCGAAGATCAGAGTCGGTAGGCTCGGAACACTTGATGCCGTTGCCTGAATGGTCGCGTACTAGATCTCGGAGCCATCTCTCTGCGTAAGTTATGAGAGCGCTGGCTAGGGTTAGAGCTTTTGCGCCCCGTTGTTTCATTGCGGCAATGATTCTTCCAAACAAATCAACGTCAAGGATCGATAGCTCTTCGGTCCACCAGTTTGGAGGCGTACGGCAAGGGAAATTCGCCACGCTACAAGCCTGTGGGAAATTGATCCATGTTTTAATTGAACTATATATGAATAAATTAATAAATTGCAAGTAAAATATTGCTGATGAAAGCTATATAGTACCCTAGCACTAGCGATATCAATGCATCTTTGAACAATTTTAAGCTCCTCAGCCATGGGAAGCAGATCTTCGCATGATTTAAGGACGACGACGGCGCCAGAAAGGCTATGCAAGGCAACCTGAGAGAGGAAATCTTCAGTGCGCCCTGCCAGATTGCTGTCGCAGTAGTTGTCTGTCATTTGGAGATACTCTGCAGCGCATCGGAGAGCCGCCACGTTGTGGACTGTAATCTCGAAATTGACACCGTAGCAGAATTTTGCTGCCTTCTCGAAGATCTCAGGGCCTCCGGGGATGTCAGACAGGTTGATTCTTGTCAAGTCTGCTTCTTTTGTTTCCAATATCAGCTTTCTTATGTAATTGCTCTTTGCCACCAGCATGAACTGCGCGCGCGCATGCCCATCGCGTTAATTGATTACGTACTCACTCTAAACTAATGATAAATCACTACCTAATTTGATCTTTCTTCCTTGAAAAAAAGTTTTTATACTCACCTTGTGAAGATTGAAATTGGCTTCACCAGCTTCAACAACAACATCAGTCGGGATTTCTTGAGAAAAAACCCTGAAATGAACCAGAAATGATAATTAAGAATCTAACTATGACAATCCATACACCAAGTAGTAGTAGATGTTTGTTGGGAGGCTTATTTAATTAATGTAATATTTTACCACTGGCCGGTCCTCTCCATGGCAGAGGACATCCTGCTGTTGCTCATCACAGGGGTAGCCATAGGCGCGCTGGTTGGAGCAAGAATAGAGGTACGGATAAGAATAGGATTTCCTTCTAATTAAGTTGATTCAATTTTATAGAGATTTTTTGTTTCAATTATCTTATTGGCTCTTTTGAGCTTGCTTTTTACTCCTCTTGGCTTGTGGTGAGTGGCGACATGCTTCTTTGGCAGTACTTTGTTGATGGATCATTCTACCCTAAAACTGCTCGAGGACAACAAAAGGTGGCTCGCAGTCGCAGCTAAATCTGTTTCTTGGCTATGTTCATCTTAATTTCTTATAATAATGAAATTGTGAAAGATGTATAAGTAAACATGGAAAAAGAAAAAGAAAACGAATATAAGTGGCAATACATGTGTTAAAGTCTTAGAATTAATTTCAGTACAAAAATGGGATTCATTTTTTATAATTTTAAATAATATTTAATTAATCATTAAATATGATTAAAATTCGCAAATACTCACCTAAGAAATAATTTTTATGTTACAGCCGGCTCAAATAGTATGGCTATGGCAGTGCCTGAAGAAGCCGGCTCAAAGGATAAAGTGGGCAGATCAACTGACATTGACTTGTCGGTCAGCTTATTAACATTACCCTAGTAGTGTCAATAGTTATTCACTTATTAAGTAAATTGACTGGAACACGAACATCGATCATTGAGAGACCGTAGGCAATGAAATTGTCTTCTGCCATTCAAATATGTGGTTGCTACTTGTCCAGCTGACAACGTCATAAAGCTTTGGCTGCCGTCTTCCCACGTCCTCCGCCAACCCCACCCTCACCCTCACCCTCACCCTCACCCTCATCCTCGATCCGTTGGACAAGATAACATGGGGTGGGCACCCCTAGAAATCAAGTATCCACCGAATGAACCAATACCAGCTCTACACGTCAGATGTTGTGCCACATCGGCCCACTCGAATACTTGGAAAACTTTGATTCATTTTCTACTTTCGCGATTTAGGAATTTTTGGGGAATGAGAATATTTGTCTCCCCTTCATCCCTACCGACCACGACCGTACTATTTATTTGCTGCAAGTTTCGTAGCATACACCCGCTTTATCAACACATATATATATATATATATGGAGAAATTAATATCTAAATCATCACTTTCGATTTTATAACAACATGTCGCTGATCCGATCCATCCATCATATTCAGGTTGTTTTCCTATACGTACTTAATACATTTTGAAAATGGTAGCAATAGCCCACATCAACCAATTATTGTTGTATAATCAGAACCATAACATTCTTCAGGTTAATACATATATAAAATTATATAAGTTTTGAACCATGTGGCTATATATAACTATAGGAGGCTTTCCTCTTACTATAATAATTGAATTGTTTGCAAGGCAATACCGCATATACTTTCAGCGAGGAAACTTTTAGACTGTTTCAACCAAATTAATTATGGTATTCAGTAAGATTTTACTTGCATTTGTGAAAGGAACCTAGGAATAGGTGAAATTGTATATCTGTATAAGAAGAATGCATCTGGGGTTCTGGATAGAGAGGTGATGGAGATGGATGATTCTGGTTTCTGGGTTTTGCATGTGCGGGGACCAGGAGGCTCCAAAACTATGCGAACTTTGCAACTTGCAAAGTTGTAACTTTAGCCTATGAGGAGCCAATAAATTGCTGGTCGGTCCCTCGCTCTCTAACTTGTGCTCTTCGTGTATCTAAATTGTGGCCTGTATTGAGCCATAGCTTTCTTGCTTTCAATAATGTCACCTTCCAATGCCATGCTAGGGTAGGGAAGGATAAGTATCCCCTGTAGCTGTAAGGTTGGCGAGCTTGGCCCGAAAGCTTTTTACAAGGCTCTGTGAAGGAAGTGCTGCTTCAAAGTTTGGGCAAATCTTGAAGCCCATATAACGCCATTTGCTTATGGAAAAAGCGAGGCCCATTCGAAGAAGGAAGAAAACTGATGGCGTGGTGATGATGAGGCGCATGCGAATGCCATCACTTTCACAGCACTCGGAATTTGGACTTGGTCCTTGTGTCATTCTTCAATTGTCAAAATATCGTGCAAGGAGTCTTTTTCGTTCATTATTATGATATTATCCAAATTTAAAATATCTTGGTTGAAAACTTTGATTTCATCTGCTCATCCACTGAAATGATCAGAAATCTAAACCTTAAAATTAAGCAAAATTAAGTTGAAATTAAATCCGAACACATGATTTCTACTGTAATTGCAACCCATGATATTGCCGGCCAAGCATGCAACGCGTTCCAAAACAAGTAGTATCTAGCTAGTTAGCTAAGCTAGAGCCATAATAATTAATTTATTATTGCTGCTACTTGATAGATGGTTTTCGACGTATCCAAAGTGGAAGAAATATCACAACCCGGATGCTGGCCACAGGCAGGACATGCATGATCCAATGAACCATCTTCTTTAACCAATTAAAGGACCAAAAAATCTCTATTTCTTGACATCCATCTTCTACCTTGTCTCTCTGTGTTTATGCTTATGTATTGGCTATATAACTATCAAATAAAGCTTTCAAGACTTACGTCTGCATGATGTCCAAAAACACTGCTCCTCATTTCAAGTCTCAAAGCTAACTACTCGCGATCGGCCTATGATCTGTTAACATGGGCAAGGCATATGAATGCATGCATGCAGCTGCCATGGCCTGGACTTGGTTTAATTTGAATGGCAACAACTATTATGTATTTCGAAACTTGAGTCCCATGAAATCATCCATTGCGTCCATCTTTGACAATAAATCTCTATTGGGTAGACCAGGTCTTGCTAACGCAATCTATTGGGTAGACGGGCCAGTTTACACGCCAATAGGCTCTATTCCTATGCGATCAAAACAACTACTGGGTAGGTAATATGTCTATCCTTTCAAAGTCTGTATTTACCTCCAACCCCTTGAACCAAAATGGTTTTTTTAAAGAACGTGGTGCAAATGCATGCAAGTTTTCAATTTTCTTTTATGCATTCAATCAAAACTCAAAAGCAACGTGTATAACTGAACCATTGAATTATATATAATACTTAGTCTTGGTGATATTCAATTTATAATTTCATTTCTTTTGGTACACTGCATATCACATATTCAACTTAAATTGTTTTAATCTCCGCACGTAACCTTTGTTGATCTCTTCATTCGTCTTTTGAACCAATTTTGGCAGAAACTAGTCTTGGAAGTAATCAGATTTTGACACAGTTGGTTAATTATTCTTAGTATTGCCTTTCAATAAAAAAATATTTTTAGTATCATCTACCTTTGATGCTGTTGCGATCGCAATTATGTGGCATCATTAAGCACAGAAAAGATGGTTGCATCACATTTTGGATGCTAGTCTGATACTATATATATCTTTGGGCAGATATTGTGATTATATTCTTACTAATAAATAAAAACCAAAATTCATTTTCTTAATTTGAAGCTACTACTGGATTGGCTTATACTTGGAAATCCAGGCAACATTTAATTTTGAAGATTAATTATGACCTACACCCACACCTACAATTCTTGCTCATCCCGTGCATCCATCCAACTTTTCCAAAGGTTAGGTTATGTATCATTTGTCATTAATTAATGTTCCATGTGTCTGGGTTAAGTGTTTTAACATCATCTTCGACAGGATGCTAATCACGTTTTAAAAGTTTTGACTGTAACCCAATTAAAAGATAAAAACGAATGAATTTGGTATTCAACCTTATAATAATTATCAGGATAGGAAAAAGCCTCTGGCGGGAAACTGTCACAGGGTGGCTTTATGTAATTTACCCAACAAAAATAACAGGTAACACTAACGGAGAGGCAATAAGTACAAGGCTGAGGTTTCAAAGTTACCGGTGTGCGGGGTGAATCTCTCCCTGGGGCCTGGGTAGGGGAGCAGCTTTCTTTCTTGTCTGTGAGTAGAGTATAAAATAAAAGCCTGCGCCTCCTTCCGCCTAAGAAAGTCAAAGCCAAACTGCCAAACCAACCCATATATATATTAATTACCAATACAGAGACTGATAATAATAATAAAAATAGCAATGGAAAGTAGAACGGAAGGTGTTTCCATCAGCGGCATCATTATCAGCTGCGCGGCAGTCTTCATGTCGACCTGGTCAGACATATACCAAACACCAACTCACCACAACCCAAGGTCTTGGTTTTACACTTTCCCCCCTGCCCCCCTTTTTTTTCATTCCGCTCAGCAGAACAGGGTAACACCAATGATTTCTTCATCTACTACTTCTGTTCATCTTCACAGTTTGCTTTGTTGTGTTTAATTTCATCCTCTTTTGTTGTGCTATTAGCTTATCCAGTATCAAAAGGAACGAAAAGTATATATATTCTTCGGTATTCATCTAACAAGGAAGATTTTACGTATTTGTTGTTGGTGGCACCTGGGGGAGTCTTGGGAGATTTAAAAAACACCCAACTGCTCTGGGTTCTCATAGATGTTTCAGAACTCTGCTGAGTTTCGGATTCTGATGATGTCTACATCAAGGGCTTGGACAGTTGCAGCTTTCTTTTTTATGTGGCTCTTTGGGTCTTCGTTACTTGTTGGAGCACAAAATGGCATTACGGACCCAGTTGAAGGTAATTTTTGCCTACACTTCACACAGCATATCCGTATCAATTCTTGTTCTTAGTTTGCATTTAAGAAGAGAACTATATTTAAGCATGTTTTACTCACACTTTGTCTTTGACTTTGCCAAATCCTGGATTGGATGTATTATATGAGGTTAGTTTTGGACTTTTGGCCGTAAATTTTCTTTTTCACCTCCGTGTTCCAACACCATCTCTCAGGAGATGTAAGAGGATGACTACCTCTGAACTTCCCTAGATCCTTTTTTCTTTCCATGTTGGATGGAAGTCCTTACTTTTTGATGTCGATCACCATTTCCATTTGCATTAATTTGCAGTCAGGGCATTACAAGCCATCAAGGGAAGTTTGATTGATACCAATAAGAATTTGAGTAATTGGAATCGAGGAGACCCATGCACATCTAATTGGACAGGAGTTTTGTGCTTCAATACAACTCAGGATGATGGCTATCTACATGTTAAAGAACTGTAAGTGTTCAGCACGAAAATAGTGATCTCCATTTTAAACTGCATTCGCATTCACCTTTTTCGAAGTGTCAATATACTTTTGCACGCTTACTAGCATCTTATGCTGATTCTAGTGAGAATTTCATGAAGCAAAATATCAGCTTTCAGAGTAGACTAGCTCCTGATAGCAAAGAAGCATTTCTGTCAACAATGTTGTTATGCTGATTTATTCCATTTTGTCATGTTCTTTGCAGGCAACTATTGCATATGAATCTTTCAGGAACTTTATCACCAGAACTTGGCCGATTATCTCGTCTAAATATATTGTGAGGCTTAACATATTATAATTTACAAACTTGTCTTAAATCTCAATTCAAATTATATTCTTGGATATCCCTTTGCCAAAGACTCTGGAAGGTTTATCATTTTTCACCTAATAATTGCATATAGTTTTTGTTTTTACCTGATATATATTCTTCTGACTTTTCCAAAAGGGATTTTATGTGGAATAGCATAAGTGGAAGTATACCAAAGGAGATTGGCAATATTGCATCCTTGGAACTCCTGTAAGTTGTCTACTTTTGCAGATTACACTAATAGGTCATTTTGAAATTCTTCCTAACAGCATGTATTTGCTTATTTTTGTTATTTATATATGATATTCTTTGTTTCCAGGCTCCTAAATGGAAACCACTTGACAGGTTCTTTGCCTGAAGAACTTGGTTATCTTCCAAATCTAGACAGAATACAAATTGACGAGAACAACATATCTGGACCAATACCTATATCATTTGCGAACTTAGACAAAACAAAGCATTTGTAAGTGTTTTTCTTCTTGCTGGTCAGCCCATCAGCACCTTTCTTCTTGTTTCTTCTACTTTACCTTTTCTTCACATTTATTATTCATTTGTTTCATTTTCTACCCTGGTGAATAGTCACATGAACAACAATTCAATTAGTGGACAAATTCCACCTGAACTCGCCCGTTTACCATATCTTGTTCACTTGTAAGTTCCTTACCAGCTGTTGTCTTAAAATTTTACTCATGTCATTCATCTCCATTATCATCTAAATGAGTGACCATCTGCAACTCAGTTTTATTCTACGCTTTTCTGCTTTCCTGCATGATCATATCAATCTGTTGTTAACAAAATGAGTTTCTGCAGCCTTCTTGACAATAACAATTTATCCGGGTATCTTCCGCCAGAGTTATCCAGAATGCCGAATTTGACTATCCTGTATGTTTTCTTCTTACTTTCATGGAAATAAGAGGATTTAATTAATGCTCTAACTTAGACAAACTTGACTTTTCTTGATTCTTTATATTTCTTGACTTCTTTTGGCATTTTAATGCTTCTTATAATACAGCTTTTGGGGGACATACTGTTAAGGACAATATGTTTTAGCATGCAACACTAGGTATTCAGCAGGGCACAGAATCAGCAAATATTAACTGTTTAATTGTTGGAAAATTATTGAATCACTTGATTTAACCAGGTGTAAATGGAATGGCATGTTTGCTATTTATTTGGAAGGACAAACCAATTGATTATATAATTTTTTTTTTAATTGGGGGAAGGGGGATTCGAACCCTCCTTTTTAAGTAAGGGGATCATGCACCAATCAATGAGCCAAATGCTCGGGTGCCAATTGATTATATAACTGAATGTGATTGATGCAAATTTTAATGATGTCAACATTGTTGCTAAAAATATTTTGTTCTGAACTGTATGATATAGCTAAGAAATTAAAACATGAAGATGAGAGAGAGAGCTCTCGTGCTAGGGTAGTTGTTAAGCACCACAAGAAGAGCACTGAGCAAAGTTGAGGCATAGGTATAGTGTGAGAAAAGTACATTTTTTGCTATGAAAAATTTCAAAAAAAAAAAAGGACATGTGGTTATGCTTGCCCTTTTTTATATATTTGTATCCTGGATGTTATTCTTTTGAAAAACAATTTTCACTTTTCCATATATTATAATGTATGATTAATCTTTTGCTTGGTTAACTTTACTTTTTGCAGTCAACTTGATAACAACAACTTTGATGGGACTACAATTCCAGATACTTATGGCAACATGTCTAATTTGTTGAAGTTGTAAGTACTCATCTGTATCTTTTGTTTACAAGTAGGTTTAGAAAGTGGAGATTGGAAGCATAGTGCTGACATCTTTGTTGTATTCTATAGGCTGTAATTGAGATGTAAGCATTGAAGTGTTAGGAGAAAGCATTGCAATTTGTTGTGCACGTATGTAGATTCAACACTACAAAATTAATTTAGCAGGAAAACATTGGCAAAATAACAAGCAATGGAATGCACAAGCACTTATTTAAATATATTAATGATTGAAAAGAAAATTGTAAACTTCTTTCTGACTCATCATGACTTCAATTACCCTACTAGAATTGCTTGACAATTTTGAACAGGGAGTCCCATGGTATTCCAACTTCGATACTTTGTGCCACTTAAGTATCTACTGAAGCTAAATGTTGTCTTTTAACTGTCCCTAACCTTAATGGTTTTAGAAGCTTTATATGGATTCAGTGACTATTAAGCATGCACTTAAATATATTATAAAATCCTTCAACTTTCTCATTCAATAAGTGGTTGTCTTTCTGCACTACCTGGCTTTATCAGGAGCCTCAGGAACTGTCATTTGCAAGGACCAATCCCTGATCTAAGCAGGATACCCCAACTTGGTTATTTGTAAGTTCATATGTTTGCTGTTCTGTCATAAGTAATTGTATGATGGCATGGTTTTCCCATTAGGAAAATGGGATGCAACAATTAGACTTATGTCTCCTAATGACTTTATCATATAAATTTCAGAGATCTTAGTTCAAATCAGCTAAACGGTACCATACCTACAAATCAGCTTTCTCAGAATATCACAACCATGTAAGATTCTTAATCTTCCAATCTCCATATTTCTGTGTTTCATATTCCTTAAGAAGTATCTGCAAGATTTTGTGAACCCTGTGGACTATGGCACTAATGTTTTCTACGAATTTAGACATTTATGTAATCAATATGTGCAGTGATTTATCCAACAATAAACTTACTGGAAGCATTCCTGCGAACTTTTCAGGCCTACCTAATCTTCAGATATTGTGAGCACTTTCTCCTCTGTCTTCCTTCGCTTTTTTTAAGCCAAACTCTTTTTTCTTTTCTTTTTCTGTACTTTGTGAATTGTAAATGCCTTTTTTCAAGTAGGAAGTTATTCCCCATTGCAGGTCACTTGCCAATAATTCATTGAATGGTTCCATTTCATCCTTCCTTTGGCAGAACAAGACTTTGAATGCAACAGAGAGTCTTACCCTGTAAGAACTAAAAAACGCACATGTGCTTTAACTTTTTTCAATGTTGTCAACTCTGCACCTCAAACATCTTGGTCCTGATATGATGAGCTAAAAAGTTAATTTTCCTTGGTTGATTTCAGCAGCCTTATGTGTTTCTGTTTTGAGGTCAAAGGTGCAACAATTTGTTAGAATGTTTAATCATTCTTGTAGCGTCTTGTGTTGCTAAGCAGTGGTTTTTGGCTCTTTGACACTTACAGGGATCTTGAGAACAATATGCTAACTAATATTTCAGGCAGCATTAACCTCCCTCCAAATGTCACTCTCTGGTTTGCTTCTAAACTTGCTTTTAAAGTTTAACTCTAATGACTAGCATGGATATTTATGTCAACAATTTTCAGGCTCAAAGGGAACCCTGTGTGCGTAAATGTCGATTTAAGTTTAAACCAGCTGTGTGGATCTCGAAGTCAGAATGATACTAGAAGTCCCTCTACAACAAACTCCACTACTGCTTGTCCCCCTCAATCATGTCCATTTCCTTATGAATATTCCCCTACATCTAATATATCTTGCTTTTGTGCTGCCCCTCTGCTTGTTGAATATCGGTTGAAGAGTCCTGGCTTTTCAGATTTTCCTCCATATAGAATTAGATTTGAGGCGTACCTTACCTCTGGTCTCAAATTGGATTTTCATCAGCTATATATTGATTCGTTTGAATGGGAAGAAGGACCTCGACTGAAAATGTACCTGAAGCTCTATCCTGTTTATAATGCCAGTGGCAATGATCGTCATATGTTTGATAAAAGTGAGGTTCAGCGAATAAGGAGCATGTTCACTGGATGGCTTATTCCTGATAGTGATATATTTGGACCATATGAACTTCTCAACTTCCCTTTACTGGACATTTATAGGGATGGTTTGTCTCGAAAACCTTATCTCTTATATAATTATATTTTCCTTGCAACTTTAGCAGTTACACACACAACAAGTGTAAATGCTTATTCCTTACATAATTATAAAGCTCCACTTTGCCCCTACCACTAGATAACTGTAATGCTTAAGATGATTAGTTGAATAATTAGTTGTTAGTTATATGGAACCTAAATGGAAACTCCAAGTTCATAATGTCTCACTTGACTCGTTTAGAGATGACATAACTTAGCATTTGCCGCTTGTTTATGTGCACGCGGATATAGTATTGATGAAGAATGACTTTGATTAGTCTATTAACATAGTTCTAAATTCTCATTGATGTTGCAGTGTCAGTCACCACTTCAAAATCTGGTATAAGCACTGGTGCACTGATTGGCATTGTATTGGGGGGCATTGCTGTTGCAGTTACATTATCTGCAGTTGTTACACTCTTAATCTTGAGAGTCCGTTTGAAGAACTATCATGTAGTTTCAAAACGACGTCATAGTGAGTATCTAAAACTTTTGAAATTGGATGTGCCTGACTATGCAAATTGCAATTTCTATCTGGACATTGTGCACACTTTTATTTGTCTGCAGCCAAACATTCTTGTTTATATTTGATATTTTGAATTATTGTTCATCATTTATCAGGCAAGTTGTGACTGAAATTGTTTTTTATTTATCTTGTTGTTATTCAAATAGTCTTGTTCATCATTGGCACACAATTATGCAAAATCCTTTTTGCTAGTCTAAGAAAGTTTGCTTTTAACATTGAGCTTGTTTCTCTGTACAGCTTCTAAGGCTTCAATGAAGATAGATGGTGTCAAGAGTTTTACTTATGCTGAATTGGCCATGGCAACAAACAATTTTAACAGCTCCACTCAAGTTGGCCAAGGTGGTTATGGAAAGGTTTATAGAGGAAATTTGGCTGATGGCATGGTAGTAGCCATAAAACGTGCTCAAGAGGGATCATTACAGGGTGAGAAGGAGTTCCTTACTGAAATTCAATTATTGTCAAGATTACACCATCGGAACCTTGTGTCTTTGATTGGATATTGTGATGAAGAAGGCGAGCAGGTACTTGCACTCATCTGTTTCTGATTATGTATCGTACATATTGCATACACCATCACTTTTGGAAATTTTGATTCACCTGTATTATCCTTAGTGGAATCCATTGTACCTTAAACCCATCTATTGCTTGGCCAGCAATGTGATAAATGGATGAATCATTATTGTACAGTTTCCATTCACTTACGCACTAAATGCAATTTTAACAAATATTTTCAAATTGTTGAAATCAAAACAAAACTGAAATATGTAAAATCTTTTGAATAGTTACTTTCAACTATAACCAAAAAATAAAATGAGAAGATACATACACACAGAGGGAAAGGGGTACAGTGAGGTTTTATCAATTTAGATTTGGCTCTTTTGTCACTTTCAACAAGGTGAATACTTGCTTCTAACTTCATTCTTTACGAGCAGTGCTAATGCTCCAAATGTTTTGTGCTACGATAAACTAGAACTAGTTCTTATTTATTCCCTCTTTGTATTTGTTGAACATCATCATATGGAGAGAAACTACACATGATTTCTTGTTGCAAACGCAGATGCTGGTATACGAGTTTATGTCAAATGGCACTCTGAGGGATCATCTTTCTGGTACTTCGTCTATTGTCTAGTTAACTGTGCCTTTTAGACAATATAGGAATGCAAAATTAACTTTTTCTAGTCCTCTAGGTTTTTATGCTAATAGTAGGTGCTTTAATTTGATGTTATATTCATATGATATAACAGCTAAGTCTAAAGAACCTCTGAGTTTTGCGATGAGATTAAGAGTTTCCCTTGGTTCAGCCAAGGGAATCCTCTACCTACACACAGAAGCTGATCCCCCCATATTCCACCGAGATATCAAGGCTAGCAACATACTATTGGACTCAAAGTTTACTGCAAAGGTAGCTGATTTTGGACTATCGAGGCTTGCCCCAGTTCCAGATGTCGAAGGGGCATTGCCTACTCATGTGTCTACAGTTGTAAAGGGGACTCCAGTAAGTTTTTTTATTGATAGTTTCAAAGAAATAATGAGACTATTGAACTGTAGCTTGATTAGAGACCTGATTTTGATTTTACTCGTATCTCTTTTTTATTCAGTACAATTCCTCTTTGCCCTGATTATATCTCCAGTGTTCTAGATAAACAGCAATGTTCTAGCATCTGATTCCTTGGATGTCATAATGCTAGCATTTGGACAAACCAGCACGGCAACTTGAAATTTTTGGAAATATTAATAATACAAACAATTCAGAGTGTAAGCCAGAATTTGGTTTAACATGATGAAAAAGCCCTCCTTTATATGTAACTTATAAGAGGTGCACTGGAAAATTGCAATATGATGGAATTCAAAATTGGTGAAATTGACTTGTACTATCTCATGGAAGATGCAACAATCAGGATGTGGTTAAAAAAGTCTATTATCTCCGTGTCTAATATTTGTTTTCTCTTGGCAGGGTTACCTCGACCCTGAGTATTTCCTAACACATAAGTTGACAGACAAGAGTGACGTATATAGCCTAGGCGTTGTATTTCTAGAGCTTTTGACTGGGATGCAACCGATCTCACATGGCAAAAACATTGTTCGAGAGGTAATGTTTATCTGCAGCTCTTCCTTGAACTTGAGATTCTGATTGCAGTGACATCCTCCACTTCACGTAGGAAATTTTAGGTTGAAAACAAAAGTTATTGGATCATTACACTAAATAAGATGTAGGCTATATCTACTTTCTTTCCATTAAAATGAGGAGGGAAAAGAGCGGTACTTTGATATTTCTCCTGGGGGTGGGTGTCTGGGAAATAAGATGTTCAATCTCTAATTCCTTGCATGGAATATCAATATCAAGCAAGTTGATGATTGTCCGGACTCAGATTGTATGTCTGTATTCTTTCATGATATGTTGGTTTCAATGGGCATCAGGTTAATGTTGCATATCATTCTGGTATGATCTTCTCGGTCGTTGATGGGAGAATGGGTTCTTATCCTTCTGAATGTGTGGAGAAGTTTGTGACATTGGCCCTGAAATGCTGCCAAGATGAGACAGATTCTAGACCTTCGATGGCAGATGTGGTTCGTGAACTTGAAAATATATGGCTGATGATGCCAGAGTCTGAAATTGGAGTTCCAGAATCCATTGACACTGTACCTGAAAAGATGACTCCACCTTCCTCATCTTCAATGGTGAAGAACCCCTATGTGTCATCCGATGTTTCTGGAAGTGACCTTGTTAGTGGAGTCGTTCCCACCATCACACCTAGATGAAACAGGATGGAGATGGAGGCTATCTTCTTGTGAATTTTGGACCATCTGCTTTCCTGGTCCCTGATATGTAGATAATGTTCTTCACATAGCCTTGTTTTTGTACAACATAGAAGTAGTTATGAAAGATAGTTTGTTATATGCTGTCCTACGCTAAGCACACCAACATTTGATTCTACAATTATCCAAGCAATATCTAATTAAGTTCAACAGATTACAAAAATGAAAATGGCATGGGGTGTACATTCATTACTTCTTTGTTTCAATTGAGAACTACGCACGTATATGCATGTAATTTGTCAATTAAAGAGTTATTTTTGAATTTTTTTTCTTAAAAAAACTGAAAGAGAGAAACAAAGAAAGAATAATCTTTGAAAGTAATATTAGTTATTGCGATTCATAAAATCTTAGTGAAAGAATCAATATTATTCAATCAAGATGTTCATTTTATTTTATTACTTTTAAGAAAATTTTTTTATTTATTCCTAGTAATAATTAATAATAATAGTTCTATTACCACAAACAAACAAGTAATACTACATTTTAAAAATTTCTTCTAAGGTCCAATCCAACCCAGGATTTCCAGTAGTTGGGTCAAACAAGCCGACGACGCGCCGACGTGATGGCCCAATACTGGTGGGCTGAAGTTTAAGAAGATTGAATGGTGACGCAATCACACACGTACAATGGCGCGTAGAACGTGTTAGTTTTAGCTAGGGTTTCTAACCTTATGCTATATATATAGAGCTTTTCCTCTTCTTTCTCTCTCATTTTTCGAGGGTTTATTTCAGCTGCAGCGGCAAATTTCCACAGACCTGCCGCCATGGGAAGGAGTGAGTCTCTCCGTTAATCTCTTGCGCGTTTTTTTCATTTTCGATTGTATTGTATTTGAATAAGTAACCTGCAAATGAATGATTGTTCCGCTTTTTTAAGGAATGGTTGTATAGTTTTAGTGTTTATTTGCTTTGCTTATAGAACACTGTCACTTTTGTTTTCTTTTTTCCTTGTTTTTTTGAAAGAAAAATGAATAGTGATGGTTTATCTCTCTATTTAGTCTGTCTTAGATTTGGTTGGATTTGACAAAGTAACGAGACTTTGCGAATTTTGTGTTTTAATTAGAAATTTATGCCTGCCTTTACCGTTTTACGTTCCATGCAATTCTACAATGCTACACCAATGTTTCTCTTTTTTCATTTTGGGACTTGTGGGGTGGAATCTTAACGAGCTGGTGATATTGCTGAATTCTGTGACTAAATGGATGGATTGCATACTCTTGTAAATGCATTGGACTGATACGCCATCTCTTAATTGTGGATATGTTGACTTATCTGCTGTCTGTTGATGAATCTGATGAGATGAATTATCTCAAACTGCAAAGTGCCTACATCTACGTTTGAGGATATGTACCTGCTAAACATTGAAATCTTTTTATTTTAATGTTTCCTTTCTTTCTTCTTAACATGTTTTTTTATTCTCCTTTTATAATCTTGCCCTTTTTTTGTTCACTACTCATTTTTTATTTACTTCTCAAGCATTCCGTTTTGCTGCATCGACTTTTATCATATTGCTTCTAGAAGAGCTTGTTATACTCAAATGACTTCTTACTGGTGTATTGATGACATGGTAATTGCCATTTTTTTAAGAGAAAAATAATAAAATTTTCTAGCTTATCTATCAATATTTAGATGGAAAATTTTATGATATGAAGGGATCTGTCTCTGTAATTTAATACATTTAGCAAATGAAAATGAGTCTCCCACTTTCACTGTCCTTTCTCCGGGTATCTGGGTTCACATTTGCAAACCATGCTAGTATTAGATGCTTGGCATTCTGGATTAATCTTTTAGATCTTTCACACGATATTGCCTCTTAATGGATTTGTTTCAGAATTCAGGATATGACATTTCTTGTGTAAACTATAGCAACTTCTCTAATTGAAATTATCATGATTTATTGGTTTGCAGGACCTGCAAGGTGTTATCGTCAGATCAAAAACAAGCCTTACCCAAAGTCACGTTATTGCCGTGGTGTTCCTGATTCAAAGATCAGGATCTATGATGTGGGGATGAAAAAGAAAGGTGTGGATGAGTTCCCTTTCTGTGTGCACCTAGTATCTTGGGAGAAAGAAAATGTGTCTAGTGAAGCCCTGGAAGCTGCTCGAATTGCTTGCAACAAATATATGGCCAAATATGCTGGAAAGGATGCCTTCCACTTGCGCGTCCGTGTTCACCCATTCCATGTCTTGCGTATCAACAAGATGCTTTCATGTGCTGGAGCTGATAGGCTTCAAACTGGCATGCGAGGTGCTTTTGGCAAGCCACAAGGCACTTGTGCAAGAGTAGCCATTGGTCAGGTTCTTCTTTCTGTTCGTTGCAAGGACAGCAACAGCCATCATGCACAGGAGGCCCTCCGTCGTGCAAAGTTCAAGTTCCCTGGTCGCCAAAAGATTATTGTCAGCAGGAAATGGTATGCAATTCACTTGTCATAACTGCTTTTAGGGGCTCCGTCTTTGTAAAATGATTACATACTTCACATCTTATAATTATATGGCATTCTAAGTGACTGGCGCTTCTACAATATTCAGGGGTTTTACAAAGTACAGCCGTACTGATTATTTGAAATACAAGTCGGAGAATCGCATTGTGCCTGATGGTGTTAATGCTAAGGTTTGTCTTAGATGTTAAATCTTACATATTTTTCCTTGGTGATGTTTATCATTGGGTTGTTAACACCTTGTGATGAGTTCCTTGTTAATTATACCCTACTATGAACTCAATAAGACGTATTTTTGGCCTTGCAGCTTCTTGGATGCCATGGACCTCTGGCGAATCGCCAACCAGGAAGAGCATTCCTGCATGCTAGTGCTTAAGACATTAAGTTGCTTAAAATATGGGAGTACTTGGCCAAGTCGTAGTAGTATTTTGAGGCTTTTATTGTCATTAATGTTGGTGCGTGATGAAAGAACTTTTGTTTTGTTGAATTCTTAGTGGTATCTTCCTTGGACTGTACTTGGGTTTCAAGCAATTCTTGTTCAACTTTTTCTTAACGGCTAACAATTACGTGGCAATATTGTGGAATTTGCAACATTTCAATTCAATAGGAGTTTTGATTGTTTACGTTTTTATATAATTCTGAATCAGGAATGTTAGGCTACTTTAAGGTCAATCCGGGGCTGTTGGACCAATCGTTTTGATCAAAACGAGGAAATTAAGAAGTTACCCTTGGCAGTGGTCTTGGCCTTGGCTCATTGCTGAAGGGAATCTGACCATGAAGCGCAGATAAACATGATTCACCCCGTTTTGAATAAAAAATGCCCGCCCAGGTTGTGTGGCTTAAGCTCACGCTGGAGGTATTCTTGTTGACCGCAGCTTTTTCTAGTCTCGTCCATGATCTTATTGTTACACAAAGCCCGGTAGCTGCTCAGCCCGGTTCCCCTACTTATGGGCCCGACTAGACTAGAGTGTTCCTTTTTTATGGTACAAACTTAAAAAACAAGAAAGAAAAGAAAACTGCATTCTGCAGGATTGACAGGTTTTTGTTGATCAGTACTACAAGATGCTCCTCGCATTATGCCACATTGCTATTCACACTTTCAAACTTCTTTTTGACTAAATGTTGTGACAAAATCTTACTCCCATATATATAAAAATAAACGAATATCAACCAAAATATGCAAAGATGATTGAAAAACTGCAGCGGTGCTAGCTGTTGCTTCTGCAAATTTCCTGGTTAATCTCTACTTAGAACTTTTCAACCCTGTCCTCTCTTTCAAGGGCAGCATCCTGGCCAAAACGATAAATTTGCCTTGTCTTGTTTATGGTCAGATTTTGAAAAAGGTGAGCTGTTGTTCCAGCTCTGAGCATTTCATTCGGATCAAGTTTCCTTTTCCAAGAAGAAAGTAAAAGAGCGCAATGTAGACACCAGGAACATTATACATATATCCTAGTCAAGCCCACCTCATCTACAGATGGAATCACGAGATGGTAGCCTCATCTTTCCATTTAATAAAGCTCTTTCACACTTGTAAATATTAGATTCCTACTCCCCCACTAATTAACATTAAACAAAGCTACTACTCAATCAGCCATGTTTTGGTGGCTATGTGCCTATGTCTCCCTCCCTGCTTCCCATCGGATGCCTCAGCTCCGAGCATCTACTTAATGATTGATGGAAACCAGGGCGGAGCATACCCTAGCTAGCTAGCTGGCCATTTGAAGTTGATCAACCTGGAACAAGACTCACATTGCTCTTGCGCTTTCATACTAGACTTTTCTGGTTTTTTCATTTTTGTCCATTCGTTGCTGTCTTACTTTTTGTTTGCTTCTGCTCGAAACTAGTTTTTCTTTGTAGCAGGTCTTTCCTAATTAATGTAATTACATGCTTAAGTAAGATTTACTTTAGAAGAAAAAGAAGTTGACGGATATTATGTGTTGCTAACCTCATATGCTGTCAGTCTATTTTTCCATGTTACGCTACACGTTGGGTGTCCCTTCATTGCAAATAGAGGTGTTGAAGCCAGTCCGCTCAAGCTCGTAGGTCAGGCTGAGTTTGGGCTTAGGTTTTTAGATTGAATCCACTCTGGCTCGAAAGCGTTTATTTTGTAAACAGGATGTTTCAAATGAAAAATTTTGAAACCAGAGGGGAGATGTAAGTATAATTAATCTTAGTTAACATCTAAACCAGAGGGATTGCCTATGCAGTGGAATGGAAGAGACTGGGAAAGGCAAAGAGATTTAGGCAAGGCATCCGGGATGAAGGATGCTAGCTGTCCATCCTCCATTCCACGAAGTCAATATCTTAAGAAAAGTTTAAGGGGGCGTTTGGTAGATAAGAAATGAGGGACATTCCTTGCAATTAAAATGTAGGGAATCATATTGCAGCATTTGGTTGATGTTTTGGAGATGGAAATGTAATCCCTCAGCAATGTCATTGCAATGAGAGAAGAGAATGCCATTCCCTTATCTTCCGGAGGGAAAGTTACTTTCCTTTAGCAAATGGAAAGTAAAAAAATTTTTGTTCCTTAACTTAACCTCTTGAGCCTTTCTCTCCTTCCTACCTTCTTCACCACTTTCTTCCTTCTTGCCTTTTGGCCTTTTCTCCTTCTTCTCATCTTGCCTTCTTCTCCTTCTTCTCACTACCCGTAGGAAGGGTAGCCCGTCACTAACACATTTGGGTCAAATTTGTCACCAAATTTGAAAATTGGAGAGATTGAGACTTTAAATTTTATGAAACCCTAATATAAATTTTCAAGAATTTATAAGTGTTTTGAAAAAAAATTTATACTTTTGATATAGAAAATTAAGAAAGAAACATTTAAATGGTTTAGAATGTACGAAATTTACTAAAGAATTAAGAGGATTTGAGAGGAAAATGTGTTTGGGTGCCATTATTTGAGAGAAAGAAAGCGTCAGGAACACTTAAAATAATACATCTATTGATAGATTATATTTAAACTTTTAGTAGTAGGTATTTATCTATTAATAGATAGTATAATCTATCAATAGATTATGTAATCTATCGATAGAATTTTCTATCTATCATAGATTTGTCTTTGATAATGTTTTTTATTTTTAATTTTTATAAGTTTAAGGTAAAATAAATATTTAATAATTTTATATATTTTTAATATTTAAATAATTAATATAAAAATATTATGTTATTTTTAAATGTTATTACTTATTATTTTAATAATTGAAAGTTAAAAAGTCAAATTTTATATTAAAAATTAAAAATTTATTCAATTTATATATTTTTTATATATAAAAGTAATTTTATCAATTTACATTATATTCTCAGTAAAATGATTACAAACTAAACACTACAATGTAATATAATACTCTAAGTAATCACATTTTCTACAATCATCGCTTTCTCTTATTATACTAAATGTTATGAAATTATATTTCTAGCAATCATATACTCAGTAATCACATTCTCAGCAACGTACCAAACGGAACTTAAGAATTAATGACTATAATTGCTTGACATGAGACACATATAATAGAAGAAGAAGAAGTAGTAGAAGAAAGAAGAATAGGGCGCAATTCATAGGAGAAAAGAAAGTGACACTAGCTAGTACAAGTAGTGTTATTTTAAGACAAAGGTTAAAGCGCAGACACATGCCGCGGCTCGTTACCTAGAAAACGGAAAAGTAGTCGTATTAAAAATGTAGTTCAATCGTACTTGCATTCTCGAGAGGCTCCAGGGAAGTGCCTTATTTAATTAAGCAAGTGATTGAGATCAGATCGCTTGTTTATAAAATTAGCTTTTCCATACTTGAAAATGTAAAAGCGTATGCCTCAGCTCCACAAAAGAAGTGAAGCAAAACCGCCACAGACGATATATAAATAATAGTGTATATTTCATTGTCAATTTGTCTGCATGCTATTGCAGCTAATTATTATATAAGAGGACAGTGGATACTGGATACTGGATACCGGGCACCGGGAAGAGCAACCCCCATTTTCCTTTTCCATTTCCTAAAAGCCTGATTCCACACGCAGAATTACTCAGTATGTGGCTTAGATAGAGATAGAGATAGAAATACTAGAATATATAGAGCACCCTCCATTCCAACGCAATTCTCGAAGTCGCTCCAAGTTCCGAGTTCCAACCAGTGCGTACACCAAGTCCAAAAGAATAGAGACAAATACTGTAGCTTCCCCGCCCAATTAGCGGAGATCCAATCTCTTCAGAATTACAGCCTTTTTCAGCCCTTTCAGGGTTATTAACTAGTAAGTAGACTTGCTAGTAGCTAGCTTAGCCTTAGCTAGTATATCATCAGTTTTCATCACTTTTCACAGTGTACCATGTTTTTACGTCCAGTCTTAACGTATTGGGGTTTTACTTAAATCTATTATTAATTGCATTTATCATCACAAGCTAATTAATTATCTCTATTTGTCTATCTCTCTATCTATATATATATATATATATATATATATATATATATATATATATATAATATGCCTCAGTTTTCATCTAACTATTAACTACCCCAGTCCCAGATATAAATATATATATGCTTCCACATGAAGGCCTGAGATTAGTTTGTTCATGACATTAATTACATCTTTAACATTTCACTAATTAAGTTACTTATTAATTAGACCTTTTTCCTTCGATGCAAATATTAACACACTCTAGATTAATACCTTACTGCCGCACTAGCCCAATGACGAAGGTATTTTGTTGAGAAATTAAGGACACTACAAAAAGATAAAAGACACAAGCATCATTATTGTTGGTTGCCATGTTTGCTGAAATCTAACTTGTTCAACCGAGCAAAACCAGAAAAGGATGATTCAGCCTTTCGGCCGCGGCAAAAAATTATAAATTTAGAAAAAAAAAAAAAGCTTAAAGAAGCCATGCTGCTAAAATCACTACTTGAATAAAAGAAAATGCATGCATGTTTAGCCTTGATGAAAAACACTAGCTAACAATATTAATTTCCACTCACACAACAAAAGAAACAATTAAGGCTAACCTGGATGAGATACACACATCTCCATTTCCATTCCTTACCTAGATCAATACTTGGTAAAATACGATAGAAAGGTGAATAAATTACAGGTGGAAATTTAATTTTCATAGCAAAATTGGTCGGGTTAAGCATTTTAGTTTGATCCCAAGTCCTAACAAGTTAACTCAACTGCTAAGGCCTCAAGTTTTTTACTGATTTTTTTTCTAGTCTTTCGACTACTTAATTTCTTCATAGCTAGATCAGTCTTGTGTAACTATGCAAAATTAGGAAGAAAGAAAGTGACAAAAGGGAGCTCCCTTCAGTCCAAGTACAGAGAGGAGAAGGATGAAATTTACCTCCCGCATCATTCACACATTCACAGTAGCAATAACTACTCCTTTCTACTGCGTTTGAATGAATGAGTCGGCAGCTAATCCAAACCCTTAACCCATCCATGAGTGGACTGAAGGAAGCTCTCTTAGACCATTCCTCTAAACAAATGTACTAACACACACAAACCATTCTTAACTTATCCAACTGTGTGATGCAGTTGATAAAAATTGGTGAAAAAGAAAAGATTCTATAGCTTAAAACACCCACACATACAAACACAGTCAATACACAAGTATAGTTTCAATGAAGTGCACCACAATTTGATGGGGAGTATTTCCAACAATTAACACTGATAATTAATTCACTTACTAGGGAGGGAAGACATTAGACCATAAGTTTCTTGGGAAATCTTCTCAGCGATCACTGGATTTAGAAAAAAATATTAGTATTACAACAATGAGCAATGTCCTTTTCTTTTTCTTCACTTGTGACTGTGTAATACAAGTACAGTAAATTATCTGCTTTGATAACCAACCATGTCAACATTAACGTGAAAGGGATGTTCATTAAAAGGCAATGAAAAAAGGTTGTTGTTGCTCATATTTGTAGCATCCACCCTATCTCAAATCAAATCCCATAAGGATGAAGGAGGATGAAGCAAAAATGGAATAAAAATGGAATAATTAAGGAAATTAAAGTTTTTATTTATTTTGCACAATGCAAATAGGAGCAAATTAAGAATCATAGGGTTGTAAGCCAACCAAAAAAGGACAAACGTCAATTAAGGAAATCCAAAAATGAAAGGCCTAGAAATCAAGACGTTTCCCAAGTAGAGAAAAATGCTCACATGAACCCTAACCCTAATGAGTGATAAAAAGGTTTCTCATACCAAGAAAAGAAAAGTCACTAAAACAGATAATTAGACTAGACAACTCAATTGCTCAAATGGGACAGATTCCGCAAGGCGCTGCGGCCTAGGTCACCGTGCACCACTCAAAAAGAATACTAGATCAAACATGAACTCAATCCCAGGGCCAGGGGTGATTATCACGCATCAACACTAATATCTTTCAAGTGTATGTATGTGTGTGTGTGTATATATATATATATATAGCACTTTTCAGAGATCTACTCTTAATTTTATCCAGAGCTGAAAATTTAATCACCCACTATATATATATATATTATATAAAGCAAAAGATCAGCAGTAACCTCAGAAAAAGGCCAAGGGAGCAGTGTTATCCCGGATGTATATACATATACAAGCAGAGCAGCAGAAGGAAGCAGCTAGCTAATTAAGGTGGCATGACACCGATCGAGGAGAGTAAACTAGTTATGGGTTTGAATGCCAGCTATTGCACAAGACAAGAGAAGAAATGAATGAACGAGTCTAGTCTAAACACCAATATCACTTCACTTACCAGTTTTGTGGTGAGGAATGAGGACATTCTTCATTTAAGGCCTGGTCACACCCAATATCTCCAGTACTGACAGCTCTGCGCACATCTCCACAAAGGCTAAATCCTTTACGCTAGAACGACGAGATCAGTTACGGATCCCTTACATAAAGGACCGAGAAATAAACTAAACAGATTAGAAGGAGAAGCTCATGAAACCATGTAAGAGAGAAAGAAAGATGAAGAAAGAAAAGCGGAAAGAGAGAGAGAGGTGCACAAATCACGGAAGATAGGTAGTATATTGAAAGAGGCAGAGGCAGAGGAAGAGGAAGAGGATGCGTCGCTGTCTTCATGAGAGTCAGAGAAGGGAAAGCGATTGAATATCTATACAAATCTTTCTTTTTTCTTTTTCTTTTCTTCCCCTTTCTTTTCTTTTCATCGGAGATTTTCAGGAGATGCTGCAACCCTATATCCAGGGAATGTGTTATTATTTCGGATAATAAAGTGCTTTCTATCTCTCTCCTTCCAGATATACGCTGCAAGTATATTAATTTATAATATTATTACAAGGTAGCAGCAGCAACAAAAAGCTGATCTCTAATCTCTCTTCTCACTCCATCACATAAAAGCTAAAACAAGCTCTCTTTAGTGCCACACCACAAATACAAAATAGTCACTCTAGAGAAAGAAAGGAGGGTGAGTGGTGTGGTGGGGTTTCTTTGACTGTTAATTTGCTTTCTTCTCCTCCTCCTGTCTTGGCAGCTACTGTGCTACCGCTAGCTCTCTAGTTTCCCCCTGGAAACCCTCTACTTGTACTTCCACACCTACCCTCTATCAATCTATCTATATAGAGTGTATAAATGTCCTCTGTAATCTTTTAAAAACATGCTATTAATATTATAGAAACTCAAAAGGCAACGCCAAACTGATCTAAAACATGCTACTAATTATGCTCAACATTTTTTTATTCGGGAAAATATTTCACTATTTTACCATGAAGTCGTGTGAAGACGTACATTATTTGACCTTGATTCCCATCATGCCAAGTAAAAACTGCATTGATAAACATACTTGTCTTTTCATGACTAGACCCACCCTTACCAGCCGTATTGACCGGGCCGAA
Organism: Theobroma cacao; assembly: GCF_000208745.1. Taxonomy (NCBI): domain Eukaryota; kingdom Viridiplantae; phylum Streptophyta; class Magnoliopsida; order Malvales; family Malvaceae; genus Theobroma; species Theobroma cacao. The sequence goes on from NC_030858.1 coordinate 38,538,617, forward strand.
ACCTCTACCATATGTGTAGTATAACACCAAAATATGTCAAGCTCTACAAACCTTAAATTAGGAATGAATCTAAAAGTGCAAGTCAGCGCAGCTTGGAACCTTGTAAATACGCAGTTTTCTTTCTTTTCTTCACGCTTCTGTATATATTAGACATTAACCTCCGAAACTGACATTGCTAAATGATCGCCATTATGCTAATTGTATCTTTTCACTTATCATTAATTTTAAGTTAAATGCTATACAGGCTGGGGTCGGTCTGTCCTATCCTCCATGGGTAGGGAGCAATCTTAAAGAAAAGAAGAAAAAAAAAATTCCATCACAAACCACAAAATCCCGTATCACAATGGCCACTACCATTAGAATCACTCATCCCATTGCCCACAATTAGATCTCTTCAACTTTGTCATCATCAGGACTACAGTCTATACAGATGCACCTTCGCTTGTGGTATACATATATATATATATAGTACGAGTCCTTCATCACTGCTACAGTCTTCAGTCTTCATTACTAATAGCAGGCATTTTTGTGTTTTTCCTCCCCCGAATCCTTTTGCCTCCTTAAGCTTCTAGTGAACAAAAGATGATGATGATTGGGAAAATGCTTTGAAATTAACAACGAGTGTGATCATTCTAAATATATTAATATCATTCTAAATATATTAATATTTGTTTATATGTTAAATTTAATGAGTAGTTTTAGAGCAGTTATTAGCAAAGAAGTAAACGTAGAAATGGGAGGAGGATATTAATGAAAATAGACAACACTCCAAGCATAACAATGGGAGGAAGTGGGAATAGTTAGTGGCGTAGATAGGATAGAAAGCAAGAAAGCCCATAAGCCCAAAAAGGTAGAGTAAGAAGAAAAACAGTGTGGTATGTAATCATAATGTGTAAAGGAACAACTACAACTATACAATGTCTGGGCCTGTGGGCTGTTGTAAGCTGTAAGTGATTGTGAAGTAGAAATGAAGAAATGGGCTAGTCAAAAAACCAGGAAATTGGGAAATGGCCGTAACAAGACTTGAAAAATTGGATTAGAAATTAGCGTTGACGTCGCATTGCCAAGTCGCTAGAACACAGAGGGAGAGAGGTTTAATCATGGGAATTGAAAATTTCCTTTTCGGCCTTTGGGAAATGGGAATAGTAAGATAGATTCGGACTTGGCAGATTGAAGCAAGGACAAAAAGGTCGAGTGGATGGATTGAGCAAAGAAATAGGAATAAAGAATGGCTTACAGAAGGAGGCAGCAGCCGCAGCAGCAGGAAATATTGGCATCAGCAGCGGCCGACGATTTGGTAGATGTGGAAGTGGATGCAGCCAAAGCCATAAGGGCATCCTCTGCCCACAAAGATTCTTCTCTCTCCTCCGCTTATGGCTATGGCTCCCTTCATTCGTCTTCTGCTTCTCCTCTCTCCAACCCCACCCCCACCCCCACCCCCAACTTCACCCCCAAGGTCTTTTCTCTCTTTTGTACTACTTTGTATATCTATGCTTGTTACAATCTTTTGCCTAATGATTCTGTGGAAATCCAAACCTTTTTAACTGGATATAGCTGGTTGTTACTCTAGGATTCCCAGTCCCATGAATACACGTCTATGAAAAGTTTAAATGAATCCAAGCAAGGATTTTGGGGTTCTCTCGCTAGAAAAGCTAAAGCCTTCTTGGATGATGATAATGTGCAACACCAAATTGATTCAGATGGACGAGCCAAATCAAAACTGCCTCGGAGGCCAATGCCAGAAAAGGTCAGAATCCAACATTACACTCATTAACCATCATGCTTTTGGTAGCCACAATACTAATAAGAAGCAGCAGCTTCATCACGCACTTTATTTCCTTTTCCATTCGAAGTTCTTGCGGCTGTTTACCTTGGAAATTTTTTTATACTGATAATTGAGTTATATAATCACTTGTTCTAAACAAAACTTTCTCAGCTCTGGTGTGCGAGCATTGAGTCAAATGCTTCTTTACTTGCTTACTTATGAGTTTTGATTCTATATATATTTGATTATTTATTTGTTTTCACTCTCTGCTATCTGCAGCACCAGAAGGTTTACCAGTCACATGATAGCAATCGCCAAATGGACAATCCCACATTGCAGAAGGGCTTAGGTGCAATTGCATCATCCCTAAATTACATTGGTAATGCTGTTGAGGTCAGTTCTTAAGTCCCCTTTGTTTTTGGTAATAAATATATGAATATTCCTAGTGTCACTTAGCATTTAATCTATAAATTGTTTGTACATAATTAGAAAGGAAAAAATTAAAGGGCTGTTATGCTCTCTTTGGCGCTTTTGATCTATTTAAACTATTTCGATTGACTTATTTATATTTGTTGGTAGCCGAATGTTCATGTGTCAATCTATATGCATTTTCTCTGGCATGGAACTTGCATGTCTCTCTTGTATCTTGAAATTGTTTGCCAACGTGTAGTTATTCGTTCTTCTTCGCCTTCCATTTCAGGAGGGTCTTACGATTGTGGAGAACCGGACTGCGGGCATCATTCAAGAAACCCGCAAACATATCAGGAAAAAGCCCAGTGGTTCTGTGCCACAAAATCAGGCAGCTAAACAGCCACAAATGCAGCAGCAAGTACGACTGCCGATGCAAGGGGATCAAGAAATTCAATTGAAGGCATCTCGCGACGTAAGGTGGCAGCTTTGTGTCACTGGTTCATATGATGGATGTATTTTGCTGTGAGCGTTGCTCTTAACCTGTGATTTTCTAGCTCTAGAAGCCTCATTACCAGATTGGTTTAACAGTATAAAAGTGACACAAATGTTTTGAACATGCTTAAGATTTTTCCTTCTTCCTTATAATGAATTTCTTATATTTGATGTAATCCTTTGTGTTAAAGATGTCTTGAAAACTTTTCGCAAAGCTATTTATAAGCTCAGCTATAGTGGCATTATAAGAGCAGGAACCATATGGACTAATGAGTTTTCACTTTTCTTCATTTAGAAGATGGGTGTAGTTTTGTTTAGGGATGTGGAATAAATATAACAGATCATTTTTTTTTCTATGAAATGATTTTCTCTTGATGATTTTGTGCATAATTTGGCTCTTTAATTTTGTAACAGGTTGCAATGGCTATGGCTGCCAAGGCAAAGCTTCTTCTTCGAGAGTTAAAAACTGTCAAAGCTGATTTGGCCTTTGCAAAGGAGAGATGTGCTCAGCTGGAGGAAGAAAATAGAATCCTTCGTGAGAATCGTGAAAGAGGAGACAACCCAGAAGATGATGAGTTGGTATGATGTTTTCCTCATCATATGCATACATACATACCTACATACATACATACATACATATATAATTTGCTGGCAAAGGTAGCAAACTATACAGAGGAGGAATTCTATACGGTTTGCCATAATTATATATATATATTTCTTCTACCGTTAACTTTGGACCATTTTGGAATTAAATTAAAAGTGCAATGTTTAATTGCACCCATCCAAAGATGGGTGGTAAATTTGATCTATCAGCCTAAGTAGATCTACAATTAAAAGTGCAATGTTTATCCCTTTTGATTGTGTTTTTATAAGTGAGCTAAAGCAACTGATTAATTTTTTGTTATTATATATAACTGTGTTTTATCTACAATTTGCTTGGCATGATCTTGTATCTATCTTGTGGTACCTATATGCCTTTGCTCGACATAGATATTATGGCTTTTCTTTTTCTTTTTGCCCTCCTTTTATAACTTACAAAAGAACTTGATTCTCCGACACAATGAGATGTCTGAAATGATAGAAGCTGTTTGCATGTATCATTTTCTGGTATCTTCCTCTCATTGGATGAGGGAGATGTTGGTTTTACACACATGCAAGCGCACGTGTCGCACAAGTAATATAATAGTAAGTATTGTTTCCACAGGGTATTGTGTCTAAATTCTTACTAAATAGTAAAATTAAACACCCTAATCTTATCCAAGTAAATCTAATTTGAAAATTAATTAAAAATGAAATTAAAGTAACAAGGTTAAACTAGGGAATTAATGCTAAAAATTGCTAGAGGGTCAGTGAATTAAAGTCTAGAACTGTGAAATTACTTTATCTTTCATTTGAATTTAATTTTCCTTTTTATACTTATATCAATGGGTTGGTTGCTAGCTTAGAGTCCAAAGTTATCTACAAGTCTCTGTTGAGATGTTGTAAACATACTTATCATAATTAATTCTCCATATATCTGTAAATTAATTAAGGTAGGTTCACTAAGCCTATACCCTAAATTTGGTTGCACATGGTATTTAGGTATATTTTTATCTGAAATACTAATCAAATCCCCTAAGCTCTAAGTGAAGTGAACACGTGCTATTCAAACCTTTGGTCTATTTTAAACTCTTTGTTAAGTTGCATTTAGAGACCTAATTCAATCTAATTGTTGATCAAGCAATTAGAAGTAAGAAGCGCATTCAAGTATTTGGTTCATTGGTTGGTGCATGATCCCTTGTCTAAAGAGCAGGATTCGAATCCCCTTTCCCCTAAATTAAAAAAAAAAAATAGAAGTAATAAGTATAGATTTGAAATAAACAACATAATACCAATTAATAATAATTAAAAGAGAGTTAAATATCCAAACTGCATGAATAGCTTAACCACAATCCTAGAAAAAGCTATTTAGTTCATCATATTCTTAGCAAACATCATTCACAAGAAAGAAACTATAAATACACAACAAAACAAAGTGAGAGAAGGAGAGAAACAAATGTCTGCAGCTTTTTGAGCATTTATCTTCCCTTCTTTCTCCTCCTTTCCTCTTTTGTTTATGATTTTTCTTTCCTCTGAAGAGCTGCTCTGACCTTCCTTGTTGAAAACCCCTTTAAAATGGCCTATATATACCTCCTTTAAAGTCCTAGAGTCAAAAATCGGGAAATGTTGATTTTAAAAACCCCATGCTGGCACTGCAGTGCCTAACTCTCTGTTTTGTGTGGGAGACATGTCTTCTTGGCTCTTCAAGCTGCCTAGTGCAGAACTGCTGCGGTCAGGCTACTTCTAACACGATTTTGACTACGTTCTGATTAGAACTGGGCGAAGTAATAAATATGAAAGTTGTAGTCTCGTTTTTTAGCTTTTTAATGGTCTAAGAATCATGTTGTTGGACTTCTGTAGCTTGAGTTAAGTCTGAAATACCGCAACATATTCGGTGAAGTTTGCACCTGGTCAAATTTTACAATTTCTTGTCACTTGATCCTTGTTCTTTTGAGAACCTTAAAAACATAATCAGCCATAACTAAAACTAGGCATTTTTACCATACAAATGAACTAAAATAACTTGAAATAAACTAGCTCAATCATGCGTTAACTAATTTAAAAAAAAATAAAGAAAATTATTTAAAATTGTCTTAACTTAAAGACTTAGCCATTTTATCATTCAAAATATGACAAGATAACTTTATATAATAAAGTTATAACACTCCCAAACTTAATATTTTGTTAATCTTCAAGCAAAATCTTAAAACAAAAAGAAAGAAACATAAAAGAAGAAAACATTTAACTATCAATCAGTTGCACCAAGTCAATGTTCACCTTCAATTTCCTTGTAAGTTATTTTATTTCCTCAACTTAAAGCAAATCATAAATATTTTTTAAGTTTACATTTTAACTTGATTGCAAGTACATTTTCAAATAATTTCTTGTGTGTGCGCGTAGTCTATTACAATTAATATCATGCCATTTGGATAGGATTATGTTTATGCAAAATTCAAATTAGTCAAGAGTTTCATATGTTTGCTTTTCATCTCTCCAGTAATGTAGATTAACACTTACTTAAGGATTTTTAGATCTTTATCAAGCTTGTAACGTATGGCGAAGGTCAAGGTAGTATATAAGATAATGTAGCTCAAATCACCTTAAACACTTGTCAATCTAGAACCTATTTAAAGCTTGATTTTCCTTCACCAAGTAAACTCCTTTTTCATAAAGTTTTTCTTTTGTTCAACACTTTGTTTTTTTTTTCTCAATATCACACCCCTAAACTTATTTTTTTTATTGGGTAGTGAAATGAATATAAAATATTGTTGAACTTTTATTCACTTTTCATCTTTACTACTTTTTTTTCATTATTTAGTTCATCATACTTTCTAAATTTACTTATGCACTTAGGAGAGAGAGATGCAAAAATTGAAACTTTTTATGTAAGGGTCTAGGCTAATAATTAAGTGCTTAAACAAAAAAAGGTTACATTAGGTTCAAAAGGATATTCTAGGGATAAATAGAAAGTAAGCTGGTTTGAAAGCTCAATCGGTCAAAGGATGGCCTAAGTCATTTCTTTAACTAAGTATAGCCTAAGATTTCGCATCAAGAAAAACTCAAAACAAATTCTAGAACTCAAGATATTAGTAAAAAATTTACATTTTCATAAATCTTCTTTAAATTTACGCAACAATTCAATGCAAGAAATATAGTGCTCAAATTGTGAAAATTCTTATCCTACAGTGATGCTTAACATGAGATTTCGACAGAATACTCAGATAATATTCACATGTACTAAGAAAAAAAGATAACAGGATAGCTAATTTTCATTATTGGATAAGTGAATCAAAGTAATTGGTGCAACTTCTCATAGTCAACATTTTCAAGAAAAAAAAAAAAACAAATTTTCTGAACTTAAACATTAATCAACTTACTGAAATTGAAACTAATAACATAAAATGGAAAAAATAAATAGCAAAGTTTAAAATTTTAAACTTTTCTCTAAGCTTAAAGCTAACATTGTCCTCAATATTACTAAAAGTTAAGGAAAGGAAACTCCCTTGGTCTCATTTTCCCTACCCATCATTATCCTTGTTAGCATTGGGATCCTTCGACGTTGGAGAGTTGAAACAAAAATCTACTATTGTAGCCAACGCTATGACGTTGAACTTGTTTTCATCTTATTCTTTTCTTTAATTTTCACCCTTTTGCTTCTTTCTTTAAACTAAATGGAGGCAGAATGATATAGGACCTACAATACAAAAAAGTAAAACATAATCAATTACTAAAATTTGAAAAATTAACATCTAACAACTAAAATTCAAAATTTGAAAAGGCATAAAAGAAATATTAAAAGTTTGAAAACTTAAGTTGCTTCGTAAGAAGCGCTTCTTTATAATCATTAGTTTAATTGATTCATCCCATTTTGCATTTCTTCATCTATAACATACGACTTGAGGCTCATTCCATTGACCATAAGTGCTCCAGTGACCTCACTCTCTATCTCTATTATCCTACACGAATAGATCTTAATCACTTTAAAAGGATCCAACCATCTTACTTTACATTTCCATGAAATAAGTTTAAAGCTAGAATTATTGAGTGACACTTGTTGTCCAATGTGAAAATCAAGACAACTGAGAAGTGGTGGATGATACTACTTAGGCAACTGCTCAGTTTGGATCTGTGGAGGTGGTTGCTTTAACCCAAAGGTTGGTGCTTAATTATTTATAGGTGGAGAAATAGGCTTACCTTTGCCCTTGCCAACCACATCCATTCTAAAGCAATTGAAGGGGCAGGATGCTTAATTGCATTGAAAATATTAAACTCTACTACCTCTTCTCTAACTCTGAAAGTTATCTTATCTTCCTTCACATCAATGAGTGCGTTAGTAGTTGCCAAGAAATGTCGTCCCAAGATTAGAGGAATTTCTACATCCTTTTCCTTCTCAAGCGCAAGGAAGTCAATCGGGATGTGGAGATGCCCCACTTTAACCAACACATCTTCTATGATCCCAAAAGGGTTTCGAATTGTTTTATCTGTTAATTGAAAAGTAACTGTAATAGGTTGAATGTTCTTAATCCAAGTTTCTTGGCAACAGATAAAGGCATCAGTGACATACTAGCACCCAAATCACATAATACTCTAGAAAATTTAGAACTACCAATAGCACAGGGTATAGAAAAATTTCCTGGATCCTTAAGCTTTGGTGGCAGCTTGTTTTGAATAATAGCGCTGCGTTCCTCAGTAATTGCCAATGTCTCATACTCACCTAGTTTCCTCTTTTTTGTCAAGGTATCTTTCGAAAACATAACATATGAAGGCATTTGCTCCAACACTTTATCAAAAGGGATGTTGATATGGAGCTTCTTAAATACCTCTAGAAATATCTGAAATTGAGCATCCAACTTTTGCTTCAAGAAGTGTTGAGGAAATGGAGGAGGGTGTGTTACCGGTGCATCCTTGACTTGCACTCGCTTGTCTAACTTTCCAACTTCTGATTTATTCTCAATTGGCTTCTCTTGTGGCTTTTCTTGCTGGCAATTACTGTCAACCTCTTTCCCACTCCGAAGGAATACTGCCATACAAGATTCCTCATTTTCCCTCCTTAGATTAGGCTCAGTATAATCGGTAGGGTTTCCTGAGGCCTATTGTTGACAATATTGACTAATTGCCCCACATGAGTCTCAACATTTTTCAACGAAGCTGCTTGACTATGAATAAAGGCATCTGTCTTAGCCATTTATTGCATAAGTAGCTTCTCCAAGGATGGCTTATTTTTTTGTACTAGAGGTCTAGGTTGATGTGGAAAACCTAGAGAAAAATTCGGTCTTGGTGCTGATGAAAAGTCCTGATTATTGTTTCAAGAGAAGTTGAGTTGATTCCTCCACCCAAGATTGTATGTGTTGGAATATGGATTGTTTTTTTGTTGATTTCCCACAAATTGCATTGACTCGGTATTCATAAAACAGTAATCGCTTGAATGTCCCCCACCACAATAGTCACAAGTAGTATAGGGGTTCTGTACTGAATGAACTCCAAAAGAATCAATTTTCTTTGTGAATGTGGCTACCTGAGCAGTTAATGCATTAATGGCATCCAACTTGTGCACACCAGTGACCCTTCTGGGCAAGGCCCTTTCAGAATGCCACTGATAGTTGTTATACGTCATCACTTCCAATAAATCATAGGCATCATCAATTGACTTAGCCATGAGAGCACCACCAGCTGCGCCATCAATGGTAGTCCGAATTGGATTTAACGACTCGTTGTAAAATGTTTGCACTTGAATCCACTTGGACAGACCATGATGTGGGCATCTCCGAAGCAAGTCTTTTTACCTTTCCCATGTTTTGTATAAAGGCTCAGAATTCAACTGCATGAAAGAAAAAATATTGTTCCTCATCTTTGCAAGCGCAGGAGGGAAGAACTTGGTTAGAAACATTTGTGCAAAGTCGTCCCAAGGAGTGATAGAGCTGGTGGGAAGAGAGCTTAACCAAACTTTGGCCTTATCCCCCAGTGAGAAGGAAACAGCCTCAACCAAATAGTGTCATCTATGATCTTGTTGTGCTTGGAGGTATCACAAATCTCTAAAAAGTTAGAAATGTGAGCATTCAGATCATCATTTGGAAGGCCTCCAAATTGAACAGACATTTGGATCATTTGAATGATGGCTGGCTTAATCATAAAATTGTTGGCTTAAATTGTTGGCTTTCAAATGCTTGAATGAAGTCCTTGAACTAATGAACGTCATAATCCCTCAATGATTGGTTATCAACTACATGTCTTTGAATTTGTTGCTCACCTTGATTCTCAGCCATTGTATTCGATTGATTGCAGTTTTGAGAGTTTTGTCTAAGTAATCTCCGGAAGGTATTTTCGATTTCCGGATAAAAAGACAATTTTCAAGCTTCTTACTCTTCTCATACTCTAGCCAAGAAGTACTTGAAAATAAAGAAAAGAAAGCTTGAATTAAGACTAGTTTGCTTGGTATTAATATCAGCAAAGAATAGAAAAACAATTCCCCGGCAATAGTGTCAAAAACTTGTTGCTGGTTTTACACGCATGTGCATGTGTCGCACAAGTAATATAGTAGGAAGCATAGTCTCCACAGGGAATTGTATTTGATTCTTGTTTTTAAAATTAATTAAATATGAAATTAAAATAACAAGGTTAAACTAGGGAATTAATGCTAAAAATTGCTAGAGGATCAGTGAATTAAAGTCTAGGATTATGGAATTACTCTACCTTTCATTTGAATTTAATCTGCTTCTTTATACTTATATCAGCATGGTAGGCTCGTGATGCAGCCCAAAGTTAAGCTCTAAAATTAAGTCCTCAAGAAAAACATAATCAGATTTTGTGACTGGCCTTTTATTGGACATCTTATTCTTTTATTCCATTTGTAACATGGGCAGCGTCTCTCTTTGTGTGGATTGGAACTGATAATGGAAGCAATTCAGTTTTCGACATGTAAACAATTCCTAAATTTTGATTCTTTTTAATTTCCATTTTCAGATACGTCTTCAACTTGAGACGCTGTTGGCAGAAAAGGCACGACTAGCTCATGAAAATTCTATCTATGCACGCGAGAATCGCTTCCTGAGGGAGGTTGTTGAATACCACCAACTCACTATGCAGGATGTCGTATATTTGGATGAGAGCACTGAAGAAGTCACTGAAGTTTACCCTATCAAGGTACCTTCATTGTCCAATATGAACTCTTTGCCTGCTACATCAGGTGCATTACCATTTGAGGCATCTCTTGACACAAGTCTGCAAATAACTCGGAATATCCCTGTCCGCCCTGTGCCACCTGTGGAGTTTGCAGAGGGTTCCCAAAGTTCTGCCTGGCAAAGCTCTCAAGCTCAAACTTAGGTGGCTGTGGATGCAACATATATATCGAAACTTTTTATTTGAATGGTTTCACTTCACATTTAATATATACATTCTTTATGAAGAATTGAGATGTTAACAATATAGCCTTTGATACACCTCTCTATTTTTATTTTGAACCTTGTTCTCTTTTAATTGTTTAATGTCAGGCTTATCTCTATTTTGATTTTTTTTTTTTATAATTGGAGAAATGAGAATTTAAACTTTGCTCTTTAGGCAGGAAGATCATGTATCAACTAATGGGTCAAATGTTCAGGTGCGCTTATCCCTTTCTTGGTTGATATAAGATACTATAACTTTTAAAATTGTGATTTTATAGTAACAGAAATAAACTTAAGCCATTATATACTGAACAATAAGGTTTGAAATGCAGGTATTCTTAATTTCTTCCATCATTTTGTTCGATTGTGGCGTCTTAAAAGTACGTAAAGTTTTAGGGATGATTAAGGCCGAAACATGGTGACCATCAACTATCTATAGCTGCAGGATTTGATGATATGATGTAGTTGGGAATAAAAGCTTGGTTTGATTTTTTTTTCCTTTCAACACAATCAATTGTTAAATGCAATGCTGGTGGGTTTAGTTCTGGTGAAATAACTGAGGGATTCAGAACAACTGTTGGGGCTACAACTTATATGATAAGAGATGAGGGCTTGTTCGGAAAGAGCAAAATCAAAATATGGTGTAGGAGCAAAGATAGTCTCGGAAAATGCTTCTGAATCTATCTATCTATCTAGAGCCTGTGCTTTCAGTTTCACCTCAGCAGAAGAGGTTCAGATTTGAATTTAAACTTGTTTGTGTCGATCATCCAATTTGGAATTGTTCCAAGACAACAGGACCAGAACTGTCATCTTAAAGGGACAGGTTTATGCCACAAAATTTATTTTCTAGCGGATGAATTTAATTTATAGCAGCTAATAGCTACAAATTTAATCAGAAAGATGATATATATATATATATATATTATATATTATATATATAGTTTATAATATATATAGCNATATATATATATATATATATATATATATATATATATATATATATGTATGTATGTATATTTGATAAATAGTACAATATATGGGCGCGTAGTTGAACCCCTATTGGCTATTGCTATTGGGTCCTTCATATTACTGCTGCTTAAACACAAAAGCAGCAATGCAGCTGTTATGCAGCAGTGACAGTGAGGCCATAAAAGAGAGATTATATGGAATGGTGTCTGGTTTCACAACATCAGGCAGTTTTAGAACAACTGGAACACTAGATTTGTTGATCCATCAGCATACGATCTGATACCGTCTGGTTTGATCAATGTCCTACACAATGGGCATGTCCTTTCTCGTTCAAACCTAAAACCATGGTACATTCCTCTTGAGACAGCGAGTAAAAACGGCAAAATATAAACTGCTGGAACTTGGCACACCATCAAACTAAACTAACATGAGAGGCAACAAATTAGCCAGCATATATAGGAGTTAAGATTTTTCTTGCAGCAAGTATGCAAAGATTATTAATGTTCAAAAAAAAAAATGCAATTTTGATTCTAGCATTCACGAATGTTAAAATGAGTTCAACTGAAATGTTAACCAAGGCTTTGGAGCAACAAGTATTCTTTACTTATCCTTCACGAATTTCAAAATTCAAATGATAGCACTAGTAAAGTGGGAAGAAAGTTGTTTGCGTGTCTAACACAAGTACTGATCTTCATATAAATGAAATGGAAGTTAAGATATGACCATTCTGACACACAGTCTTCACAGAAGATGTGTTTGCAGCGAAGCAAGATTGGCGCGTGCATCTTCTCCTGGCAAATGGTGCAGAGATCCCCTGCTGCCTTGACCTGCACTTACCTCTTAATAACTTAGAACGTGACAATACTTGTATGCAACTACAGCAGAAGAAAAGCTTGCATATAATTGAAAGAAAGAACAGCTTAAACTCCATATACATGTAAAAATTATGGAAGAGAAGGATCTATAAAGCATCAGAAATGGATGGCACCTGGCACTATCAAGTCAGTTCTGATTTTCCTTTACTTTCCTATAGCTGTTACTAAATTCAAAGGGAAAGGTATATTAAGTGGTGATAAACAAAAATTTTTCTATTTAGCCTACCACCTGCCATAGAGAGCCTAAAATGGTTCTGAATATAACATCAATGGCACTTGGCACTTGGCACTTGGCACCAAAGGCGGTATCCCTCGGGGAGACTAGCAGATCTGATCTAACTCTATCGGTGAGGTCGGAATGTTCAAGCATGGGAGGATGAGGTAACAGTTCCATTAAGTAACTTGAAGCCAAAGTCAAAGAAGGAGATGGCAAGTTTGAATATTGCTGCTCAACAAAGAGCCACTAACCTGCTCAGATGTGGCACGGGATCCATAATGCCCCTCTTTATGTGATAAGGCCCTCAATGCAGCAAAGGATAATTGAACCTTGATAACACAGTAATATTGTAGTGCATAATGAGCCATGGTGCTTTACATGGTTTTCAATAAAACTGAAGCTTGAAAAGTTCATAAAGATTGAGTTGTAGATCAGCAGATACCTTCTCTATAGTGGTTGTAAGCTTGAATGTCAAGTACAATCCCGTAGTGAATGAGGAAAAAAAGCGACCGCATTCTTTGTTTAGAAAGAACCGATACCAGACGGGTGTTGGCAACAGACTGCGGTATAGCAACATCAAATACTCAACAAGAGTTAGTATTTGACCCTGAAAAATGAAAAGACTTCATATTGTGAGAGAAATTGGCACATAAATGAGCGGGGAAGTGCGAATATTCCAACTGTATGGTCTTGAATAATCTTCAGAATAATTAACCTGTTTACGGTAATTGTGGCCTTTGCTGTTCCTGTTACATATCAAAAGCACACATTTGAAGGCCATGGCTGCCTGCTGCGCCATAACATCTGTAAATGGGAATATCCCATGTCCATATGAAGGCATCATCAAGATAACGAAATCAAAGAAAACAAGGAAGAACTTCCAACAAAAAGAGACTAATCTTCTTTATACCGGGACCATTGACCATTTATAACAACCACACAATTGTCTATAATTTTGCAGTCATAGATACGTTATCTGTAAACAATAAACTGTTCAACCTTTGATCCAAGCAAGGCAGCTATGAAAATGTGAAACATCATAATTGGCATATATGAAACTGGAAACTTCAGCAGCCGACAAAACAAAATGCCAAGTCAGTATTTGAAATTGAACTATCCATGGCTCGTTGAAAATGAGCACACAATTACAAGAAACACTTAGCTTAGTTAACAACAGCCAAAACATCATTGACTTAGGATGGTTATATCTATCATAAAATGAAAATGATATTCTTTTGTTATTGGAGCAAATTATATAGGCAAGGCAAACACGTTTTTTCTGCCAGTTGCAACAAGAGATGGACTAGTAACGGTTACCATTGACCGTAATGATAAATATTGAGTGCGGGAAAGCCGGAATCTTCTTTGGACGAAGTAGAACCAAAGGGTACAGAAGGTCATCATTTCGATACCACCAATAAACAGATATCACATGGAGCATGAAACTAATGGTGATGCCCAAAAGAATATAAATCTTTCTCCCCTCCTGCAGAAACGAGCACATAATAAGCTCACAGAAGAAATGCTTTAGTAAACTTTAAAGTGCTCTAAATTGAATCTAAAATCTGTCTGAAAATGGAAAGCAAGATGCAAGATAGGAGACCTTTAAAGCTGCCTGCTTCTGTAAAATATCATTTGATTTCAAGATGACTGCAGCAATCCAGATTGTGGCAAAAAAGCCTGAAACTCATGGAAGCAAAAGAAAGAAGGAACTGATAAATATCAATTTGTTACTTTCACCCACATTCTAATTAAGGTTTTGGTGTGTGAGTGTGACATAGACCAAGGCTACGAATCATATATAAAAATAGGATAGGTTTCGGAAATATAGAAAAAATGAGGTTAGCACTTGGTTATATCTCTAGATGTTCATCTTACGAAACAACTACATCTGGATTGAAAAGGAAAAACAAAGAGGAACTGCTATACAAGACCCCAAAGAGAAAAAAATGGTGTGATGGTGAATTGAGAAGTGAAGAAGGGAGAATGGAGAAATTACCTTGCAAATGTTGTCGAATAAAAACAAGAAGAAGCAAAGAAAAAGGAAGAATGTGCTCAATCCACCTAGACAAGCAATGTACATCATCTCTCTGATAAGGGGATGAGTCCCTTCGACTCCCAGACTCCCCGTTGGCGATTGCACTTTCACTACTTACATCAGCAGCAGTTAAGCCAGCTCCTTCCTCTGCAAGGTCAACTGATACGGAGTCGTGGTTCTCTCCAGGTTCAATTCCAAGTATCCTGATAAATACCTCCTGGTGGGGGGATTGTGCGTGAGAGTGATCATTAGCAATAGCAACAGATGCAGAGGCACTGCTGCTTCCAAGAAGACCTGAAAACTCCAAGATCGCTGCAAATGGAGCGCGTAGGAAGCTGGATGATGCCATCTCCCTTCCATGTCTTGTAGAACTGTTACCACTATTAGCAGAAGCACCGTCCATTTCCCCTCAGTTCTTGTTTCCAGAATGGTCAGTTAGTCTGAAAACCACAACAAATGCAATATTATGACGATGTGATTCTAACAAAATGGATAAATAAGTGAAAAGAGAAAGAGCCCAGACAAGACGAGGATGGATTAAGAAAATTAGAAATTGATCAAATGAAACGAAAGTATATCCTGAGAGGCTAATCTGATTGTGAGGTTTAATTTAATGCAAAAGTGAAAAAAAGTGGCCTCCTTTATTTGTAAGCCCGGGGTGGGTGCTGATGATTGAAGGCAGCCAAAGACCTGGAATTTTCCCTCTCTGCAAATCGTTTTCTTTCTTTAGTCCGTGTCAGTGTCAGGGCTTTCGGCTACGCGGGTTCACAGATTAAATTAAAACAAGCCTTTCAAGTATTTATTCCATTTCAATCATACAAATCTACATTACTATTATTATAAATCACAAAGGATGCGAGGGAAAGAAAGCCAGAGACAAGAAAGCTAGAAGCATCAACTTAAGTTTAATCTGTGAAAAAAGCTAGAGCTACATTACATGGTTGATGGTTTGGTAATTTTCGCCACCATATTTAGTTAAATATATCGGCAGATTTGGGGTCATTTTTATGTTACGATTCAGATGATTTCTGTGTTTTCTGAGTGATATACACTATTGGCATTGCCAATCATCTGCAGGTAATTTGAACAACAAGAAATAATCATCTGTGCTTGAAAATGACTCTAATTATGAGCGATTTGCCTACTTGGTCAAGATTCTCATATCGGATGTTTTAATTCACAGTACTCCGTTATGGAATAAGATTGTCCACAAAACAGGGAGCTGTAAGGTAGCATCAGTACCGCCCTGTGCTTAGGCTGGATGATGCAAGGCTACTACACTGAACCAACCACTTTGACAAGACTTGAACCAATGGTGAAGCAGAAAATAGGACAAACGGAGGATGCTTTCTGCTGCAGTCAACGTGCATGAAACCTTATCAGTTAATTATTTAATTATATTACTGATATCAACTACTCTTATGAAATACTGCTAGGATAATCTTCTCGATGAGGAGTTTTGGGATCATAGGATTATGGTGATTTTTGTGGAAAAGGGCCTTTCCGGTATGTAGCCGTTGAGGCCAACCTGGGGCATGAAAGGCCCGAACAGCAGGCTCGACCTCCTTTGGTTATTAAGACCTAACCATATTAGGCCCTCAGGCCCAACATGAGCTGGGTCATTGGTTGGGCCGTTCAAGTCCAACATGTGTTTTGCCTTCTGGGCCCAACAGGCGCCACCTTTCTTGGCCTGGAACAGGTTTAGCTAAACCTCTTTCACAACGGATCCTACCCTTATTCGGAGATTACAAATCTGGCAACCGTATCCTTCAAATGAAAAGGCATGAGCAGAAAAACAAGGCAATTGGCAAAGACAGTTTTAGCATGCATATCAAAGTTGAAAGCAGAGTCATTAGGATTCGACTAAGAACTAACTACAAAAGGAAGTAAAATATAATCCAATATTCTCTTACACAAAATTCCTTCCTAAATCTAGTCAGTAAGGCTGCCATATTCAATCAATACCAAGTGCCTCGTGCAGATTGGACAGCATGTATGCAGCAAGGTACCGCATTGAGTCAATAATATCCAATAACAAGTAGCAATAAAAACATATCATGGTATTGGTATCTATTTTGGCAGCTTCAGTTGGGTATCATAACTGTACAAAAAACCAAAAAATATCAGATACAACAGCTTTGCCCCAAGATTGAAAAAGAAATCATTTATAATAATTTCCCCTCCATCTTGTCAAGCAGGGCATAAACATGGAAGCATTGTTATGGTGCGACATCTGAATTTCTACAAAATTTGTATGGTTGCTTTTGTAGTCCTGACCCAGTTTGCTTAAATATGACTACAGTTTAAGATTCATGCTTCAACTTTGATGGCTGTGTCAATGGCATCAATGGAACTATTTTGCTGCGCCCACAGCTGTGCATATCTTCCTGCCTTTCCCAAGAGAATTTCATGTGGTCCCTGTTCAATCACCTTGCCATTCTCCAGAACTATTATCTGGAATACATATATGAAAAAAAAAAAGAACATAAAAAAGAATGGAAAAGTTTGAGCACCAGATAAACCTAGAAAAGACAGTTTAAAAATTAATTAGAGAAGGCAAGCTTTGTTGAAAGTCAGAGTATCAGAGGAAACAAGTAAGATTGAGTAATTTAAGTATAACGTTCAGCCTGAATATCTTAGATTGTGTCCCAAGAAGCACAAGGTGAGGTTCATAATTTCAGAGTAAACCAATTTATGAAGCACCACAGCACTGTATGAATTCTCAGGCCAACATTATAACATAGACAAAGACAGTTCAGATGCTACCGAATTAATAATTTTGAACTACTTTCTTTCAAAATTTTTTTTTTTTGAACTACTTATTGACATAGTTGCTACAGAATCTTGTCTATCGGGCACAGATAGACAAAGCAAGAGGACAAAAAACATAGTGTGTATAAGAGGCTAAAGCCTGAGGGAAATTGAGAAGACATACTCTCTTTCACATTGTTAGAATTTATCATCTGTCTTCTACCAAAGGATGTAAGCAAATGGTAAAAATATGAATTACTTGTGCAATTTCAGTTCTATGCTGGTCTCTTTTCCTACCTACGTAGTAGTCAATCTTCTTGTGCATAGAGAGACAGAAAGAGAGAAGGAGAAAGTATTGCCAAGGACATTTCAATTTCAGGGCCATGCACACACAGCCATGTAATTTTCATAGGCATGCATACCTCATCACACTGCATTGCTGTCGTAAGCCTGTGAGCTATGAAGATTGAAGTTCTATTATTTGCTAGTGACTTCAATGCATTCAATATCTCTGCTTCAGTCGTACTGTCAAGTGCACTAGTAGCTTCATCACACAATCTGTTGAGTAGAAATGGACAGAATATCACGCACTGTATATGACAAATGGATGAAAGAAAGAAAAAGGCTTTCCCTTTTTTTTGGTTAGCCTATATGTTCCTGACCCAGGGACATCTGTCCCCCACATGACAAATAGATTCTCAGGGAAATGGTTGAAAAAAAATCTATATTTTTCGACTCACTGAGAATTGCATGACATCTTTCTATCCAACGCAACCTTAATTCTCTTTGTTGGCCAAATCTACTGGCATATAACAAGCTCAATATACGGAAATCATACACTGTAAACCAATAATCACCAATGAAATATAAAGAGCAGTTATGATATGTGCACATAATAAGTTATGTCAAGAAGTAATGCTTACAAAATAGCAGGAGCTTTCAGAAATGCACGAGCAAGAGCTACACGTTGTTTCTCACCACCACTTAACTGGCAAGAAAAGTCACCTAATTAGTTAGAATTCTAGAGAATATCAAAATGTAATCTATAGGATCAATTATTTCCTTTCCCATTAGAGTTCTTTGGACAGGAAATTATCATTAATATTGAGTAGCGTATTCGAGGAGATACAATAAAATCAAAGCGTTAGGCCCAAAAAGCCTTAAGGGAGGCATCATGGCACCATAATGCATCAACCAATCATGAACAGAGAGGCCTCTCTCACCTTAAGCCCTCTTTCCCCAACCACAGTTGAATATTTTTCAGGGAAGTTCATGATAGTGTCATGAATTGCAGCCTGTTTAGCAGCATCATAAACCTATATGAAAACAAGTGTTAATGCTGAAAACGAAAAATAAGATCAATGGTGTGAATTAAGAGATTAACCTCTTCTTTTGTTGCTGAAAGATGACCATAGTGTATATTGTGAAATATTGTATCATTGAAGAGTACCTGCAAATTAAGCAATTGATGTTCCTCATTGGTCTCACTGGTCTATACAAAAATAAGCAAAGAAAAACAAACACAAAATTGTCTATTGAACTGACAGTATCTTGTGGCACAACACCAATAGACTTTCGAAGACTATCCAGTGTTACGTCCTGTATGTCTTGACCATCAATCCTGATCTGTAGAGAGAACCAATAGTCAGTGCTGTGGGAAAGTTTGAAAGAAGGTGTTAAAATATCTTGGATCAAATCAAAAATTTCTGTTCTTCAATGAAATGCATGCAGGCAAAGGAGAAGAGCTTTTTCAAAAAGTATCATAGTGGAGTTTATGCATGATATATCAATTGTATACTACCTTTCAGCTCATCATGAAGACTGAAGATAAGGTCATTAATTTAATGAATTAAAAATGATTGCCAAAATCGTAAACATGTATTGGGAACTTATAACACAATTGAACAAAGTATTTGTTCTTACACTTCCTGAATGAGTGTCAAAGAACCTGAACAGCAATCTAAGAATGGTTGATTTGCCTGAAAGCAGATTCAAAGTTAATTAGATCAATGGTTCTTCAAGGGGACTAAGAAATATAATACGATACAAGAGTTTCAATAACAAAAGCCACAATTAGCCATATGACTTTGGACATGAATTTTGAGAATGATGACACCCCCTCCCCTCGCCAACCACCCTACCCCCCCCCCCCCCGCCCCCCGCCCCCCCCACAAAAAAAAAAAAAAACTGATGTTTTGCCTGTGATTTTATGAGACACCATCTCAGAGTGACAATTCCAACAATTAAATATTGAAAGGCCCCATCTAATAGGGTAATCATATGTTGTTCTTACATATGAAATGGGACATAGTTGCCTGAAGTGATGCATGTAATGCTTTGAGTCTTAGGAGTTTGAGCATTCAACATATGACACAATCATAACACTAGGTCAGCCATGGCTTGGAAGGATGGCAAATATATGAAAAGAACGTAACAGCTGTTCCATATAAAATGCAAATACCAAATGTGAGTTTACAACCACTGAACCCTTACCACTTCCACTAGTTCCAACAATAGCCACACTTTTCCCAGCTGGTACAATAAAAGATATCCCATCAAGAATCTTTCTTTCTGCCAGGTAACTTAAAAAAACAAAGGCAAATTAGCAATCCATCATCAAAGGGGACACAATATAGCAGGTTAATAATTAAGATAAGTGTATTAATTAACATTACCAATACATTCTGAATACATCTCTGGATCACATATAAACTCAACCCAACTAGGACACTTAGACAAACACTTTCTACTGGTTCTCCCCATTGAGGAGAAACTATAGTTTTACTAATATATATATATATATACATATTATTTATTTATTTATATATTCATGGAATTGAGTTCAAGGACAGTGCTGACAGAAAACAGGTCAAAGATAAACCTACAGATGTTTGCAAAGAGGAATAAAACTGAAAAATTGTCATTACTGAAAATATAAAAGATATTATAATACTATGTTTAGATTGGCCAATGGAGCAGATGTGAAAGGAAAGGAAGGATATTCGTTCCCTTTATTGGATGGGCCATTTAAGGAGGGGAGGAGAGAAGAGAAAATTATTCGTCCATTTCCCTTACAGATGCATTTTCAATATCTCCAAAGTGGGGGGATTGGTAGGGAAAGGAACGCCTTAAATGAGTTATGAGTGTATTGTCAATTCTATCCCATAAATGTTAATAATACTTTTAACAATAAAGAATTAAATTGTAAAACAACATAGTGACTAATCTTTTTCTTTCCCCTTATATGTTTGGAATATCCATACTAGGGAATCCACCATCTCTCAATTCCCCTTTTTATTCTTTCCTTGCCCTTCTCTCATTCAATCCTAATGTAGAATGAAGCCCAACCAATTCCAAGATCCTAGCTCTACATATAAGTACAACCAGAGGTACAACATCATACAATGCTGAAAAGATTGGAACATTTAGACAATACAATGCAACTCCTTGATCCATGACAAAAGAAAAACAAGCAGAACAAAAGACCAACTGGGGCCAATTTAAACATCATATAGACATGCAACTTACCTAATTAAAATGACTAGAGATGAATATACTAAATGTCAAATGTTATTTCATGAACATGACTAATTACAGAGATAACTAAAAATCACCTGAAGTGCACATTGTCAAACAGAATGCTTCCTCCATTCAGCTTCAGAGGCTTTGCATCTTTCTTGTCACTAATATCAGCCTTTTCCTGTGGTAATCATTGAGTTGAAAATTACATTACATAGACAACAAAACTAAAGTCAGCAGAGGTAAGTTCATACTATTGGCAGCTCACCCCTATATCATATAGAATAATTTATTAATGACTAGACCGACTTCATCTGTGCACTTCATATGGATCATGATTACCAGGCAGGATGTCTAAAATATAAAAATGAAGCAAACATTTTCTTCTTATTCTCTGTTCTTTTTTAAATTTTTGATATATGGTTTGGTGATCTATAACGTTGCTCTTCTGACCTAAAAACTTAGTAATAGCACTAAGAAGGCCAAAAGAAGGTGACAGAACAGTCAAAGCCAATGTTTCAAGATACCCTCTTAATCTGTAAAAACTTATCAAGAAATACCTCAAGTAATTGAAACATGGATTTCATGTCAACAAGACTCTGTATGGTCTCACGATAAACACTTCCAAGGAAATTTAGTGGGAGAGAGAGCTGGAAAAGTAGCCCATTCACCATAACCTGTATTTTCAAGTTTAAAATTATGCACGTAACATCATTCAACAACTTGACTTAATTTAATTGCTTTTGAAAAAGTCAAAAGAAAAAAAGAAACATTTGTGACAAGTACAAGCAAGCATGTGAAGAAAAAGTTTTACCAGATCACCAATTGTCATTTGGCCATTTATAATTCCATACGAGCACAACACCATAGCTGTAGAAAGAGCTGTGCTAAATATCACATTTTGGCCAAAATTCAGAAAAGCAAGACTCCTTTGCGTTTTCAAGGCAGCATCTTCATACCCTGGAAAAAAGAACAAGAAAGAAGCAGGAGCAAAAGAAGCTATATCAGACAAAGTCTGAAGAATGAAAAGCATACTTATTAGACAACATTGCTTTGTTTTTGTCTAACTGTATTTAGAAAAGTCGCTGAAAGATCTTCTGGTAACATGAATAGCAAAAGAGTCCTGCACAGCCTGAAGAATAACCACATTACAAAAGCTCATTTCACACAATAGCTTAGACAATGCAGAAAGCAGCCAGCATCTTAGGTTTTCAACTTCCAAGTACTAACTGTAAGAGGCAAGAAAATGGCAGGCAGCATAGGCAAAGCTTGGAACTTCTTTTCCTTAGAAGGTCTCAAGTTTGGAACTCAGAAGCATGCCGAAATAAGCATGAAGGAGAAGATGCACTGATGCACATGTGTGCCTCTACACGACAAATTACTAAGCAGTTAAAAGTGTTTGTGAGTACTACAATTAAGCTGTGCACAAACTTTAGGTCTTCCAAGGTTACTAGTCATGCAGAAGCTTTACATGATTTAGAGAACATCAGAACAACACTGCATTAGTTGTTTGTGGTTAAGTAATAACTTCCATTCATTTTAACGATATCCTACAAAATGCCAATCTATGACTTTTCTGTAACAGTATAGATTGTGAGGAGGCTTGCATTTACAAAAACATGCCTAACATTAATTTAAACAGGATTATGTCATTCCAGAATTTAGTTGTCAATATCAGCTTTCACGCATAGTGGGTCATTGATGAGTCAGTCTACTATAGCTTTCCAGTTTGGGAGGAAGTTACTTTACACTTTAAAGTTCAACAGTCTGCCCCAAAATACTCACTCTTTAAGAACTCATCATACTTTTCAGCTTCGAAAGCTTCATTGTTGAAATATTTAACAGTCTGAAATATAAGACCCAAGAAAAAACAATAAATAAGGCATTAAGATGGGAAAAAGAATTATTATAAATAACAAAAAGAGGAAATGATTATAAGTTAACAATAAAATGGAAACATTCATAAATGAATACATCCTTACCTCATAATTGATAAGCGAATCAATGGCCCTTGTACTTGCATCGTTATCGGCTTTATTCATTGCCTTCCTAAACTTAGTTCTCCACTGTGAATAAGAAGAAAAGCTTAGGCACATAACAAGTTTCACTCCTTAAAAATATTATTATGGATGCTGATAGAGTATTGGCAAGAAATATGGTACCTGCGTTACAGTCAAAGTGAAACTAACATATGCAGCAACTGAGAGCGAGGTTATCCAAGCAAAAGGTGCTCCAAATTTGTATGCGAGTATACCTGATACCATAGATATCTGGAAGGATAGATATTAACTCTGTTGAATTTGGTAAAAAACTGAGGAGCAAGATCTAATGTATTAACATTCAATCCTAACACTCAATGACAAAGAGATTGAATAGTGGTGTTCATCGTGGATGGCAGCACATGAAAGTAGAAATTAACATCTTTAAGAGGAGATAGCTCATAAGAAGTTGAACCAAAATCATACCTCTAAAATGGTTGGCACAACATTGAACACCATAGATGAAAGAATAAAATTGATTGCACGGCTACCACGATCAATTATTCTATTTAGAGCACCTGTTTCTCGACTGAGAATATGGTGAGCAAAAAGAATCAGAAACAGGTGCACACAATTTAACTATTTGAGGTAAACAACATTGTAGAAGAGACTGTCAAAATGGATTTGAGCACAATATATATAGATAAACAAGCGGTTTAGGGAGGAAAAGATATAAAGGTGTAAAAATAAAAGTCACTGCAATGTGCATGAGTTGCAAGGCAAGACCTGAGGTGGTAACGAAGATCAAGACCGTGTAAATGTGAAAAGACCTGCCAAAAGAAATAGAAACAGAATAGGATAGTAGCGACGTTAAACCGAGTGAAACATGCAAAAGATGCATTCTTTTATAGTGTAAGAAGTGCAATAATTGTGAAATCTGATATACCTTCCTGGAAACAGAGCGGATTGTTCGTAATGCTACTTTGGAAAAGACAGCAGTACGCAGTTCTGCCCACAACAGAGTGGAGCGTAGTTATATATTAGTAAATTATGTAATTAAGAAGAGAAAAGCAGATACCATTGAAAGCAGAGGCTCCGGAACGGGCAATGCCATAACCAATCAAGACAGCAGTAGGAGTAGCAAAAAGGGCGACAAGAGTAGAGTTGGCAAGAGCAGTGGCGTTGGGGGTGGTCAACCAGTCAACGGCAAGCTTGAAGAGGAAGGGAACCTGAACGTTCAAAAGCTTAGCCCCAACGAGGAATCCCAGGGCAGTCATCACCCTTAAACGGAACTCCAAGTTATCCTTCATCCACAAGTAGCCAGCAAGAGTGCGCAGAATTTTCATGTCTGCAACTTGTCGTTTCTCAGTAATAGATGCTGCTGCTGCTGATGGTTTGTTTTGGGCTTTGTCATCATCATTACTTGAGGCTGAGGATGAGAAATATAAGCGCCCGTTTAGCATTGAACCCTGCCTCCCCAAATTTGCAGCAGAGTTAGAGTGTTAATAAATAATTAAAAACTGAATATTATGGGGAAAGAAAAGGATTAAATGGGTTTTGAAATTGACAAACCGGCCGCTGGGAGGGCGTGGAGGAGGAAGAATCTGAAAGAAAGGAGTTGATATTAGCATTAGTGTTGATGAGATTCCATGAGTATGCTCTTCTGGTGTTGTTGGAGCAGAGAGAGGGATGATTTTTCCCAAAAATAAAGCTGCTGCTGCCTGCTCCTGCTGGAGCATGATTAGAATAGAGAGGGCAGGAAAAAAGGAGGGGATTGTGGTTGAGTGCATCTTGGCGCAACATTAGTAGCCCTCGAGCCCTCAAGGCCCTTGATGCACTCACCATTTTCCTCTTTTCTTATTCAATTACGCGATCAATCAATAATACTCAAACTCAGATATTGAATATTGATGGTGAAAACGGGAGAAGATGAGATGAGACCAGACAAGATTTTATTTTTCCCTGTAACTAAGAAACCAGAGGCTTGGATGACGGCAGCCGGAGAAGTACCCCTCGCTGTAATTAAGATTCGGAGTCGAGCACGTGCAGTTACGGGAGTTTGCGGCGCGGGGTGTAAGTAAAAAGGAAAAATTGTACTGGAAAAACAAGTATGAGAAAATCAATTAAGATAGTATGAGAGATATTATTTAGTTAGTGTATTTATAGATGAAACAAGAGTTTGTTTATAAGTTAATAACTCTTAAGTGTAAGAGTTTAAATTTAATTTGGAAAAAATATTTTTGTATTTAAATATTTGATTTATTTGATTGATGTATGATTTTTTTAAAAAAAATAAAATTCAAAATCTTATTCCTCATATATTTATATATATATAACCTACCTCTCACTATTTTTGCTCTTTTCTTTTATTCGACGACATATGACTGAACTCTATTTTAAAGCCTTACACCACAATCACAAATCACAACGGTTCCACTTGTACGGGTAGGCCCTGCAATTGACGGCCCTTTTTGTCCCCCCTCCTCGCTTCCTTTCTTATCTTGATTTCTTATCCACCATAAACAGAGCATCTGCAATTCTGCATGGACTTCCTCCTCCTTTTATTTTTCCTTTAGAAACATCTCAAAAAGATTAAGAAAAAAGGATGGCCACTGCTGCACAATGTTTACACTTGCAATATAGGGCGCTAGCCTGGGTCAACTGCCTGCGCAGAAGCGAAATGCCCATGCCATTTAGAGCTACACAGGGACATAGTAAGACATCTAAGAGCAATAGACGTGGACTTATGGTGAAATGCAGCGGGAGTGGGATAGGGATAGGCGACTTCATTGGAGGAGATCTGTTGAGATTTGATTTGGGGCGTTGGCTATCCGATGTGGAAGAGCACAAAGCCCTTGCTATTTACAGCCCGCACGAGGGAGGCTATGAGGGTCGCTACCTTAACCGCCTCCGATACCAGGGATACTATTTCCTTGACCTTTCTGCTCGTGGCCTTGGTGATCCCGAGACTACCCTCACCAAGATCCATCCTGTTTGCCCTGTATGCGTGCTGCTCTACTTACTACTCCACAATGCTTCTGTTAACTTTTTACTTTTTTTACGACTTACATAGTACTAATATAGTTAAATTACAGGCTCATGTTGGGAAGCAACCTATAGCAAGGTGGTATTTCCCGCCAGAAGTTGATTATCGGCTCGAGGCATTGCCTCCTGATGCCAAAGGACTAGTCGTCTGGATAATTGAAGCCAAGGTAATTATATATAGTAATACCCAAAAAGAAAAAAAAAACCTGATTTTCTTTTCCTTCATCAAAACAGTAACATTGGTCCTTTGCATAGGTTCTCTCCAAGTCGGAGCTGCAGTTTCTTGCTTTGCTTCCCACCCTCCGGCCTAAAGTTAGGGTTATTGCTGAGTGTGGAAACTGGTAAGGCTGTTCATTGTTCCTTTTTAGTTAGCATATATGTGCACATCCTACACGGTTCACCCCACACGCATGCGGCAGCGCAGCACTTTTTATCTCTTTTACTCAGATTGAAAGGGTGATGATTTGCTTGTTGTCAACAACGCAGGAGAAAATTCATGTGGAAACCACTCAAAGAAATTGCAGGACTAACCGCTGAGGAGGTAGCATGAACAATCCAAATGCCCAATACTATAGCAGATGTTGAGAAGCAACTTGGAAGTGGGAACACTCATAACTCCTGTAGTACCAAAGTACCTGAAGGCCTTTAAGCTGCACTACAAAGAAGAAAACACCACTGATTCGCGGATAGATTAACCCCAACTTCCACTTTTAAACATGCCTGTCACAATCATATTCCTGGTAATGTAGGCGAGAAATTCCAGTCAATCATCATCTTCCCTAGTTTTCTTGATGCACTACATGCTGTTGCACAACTTCGCCCAACATGATTTGATTACATCAAATGAGAAGCCTTTCAATAGAGGCCGCCTTGTACCCCGTAAACTTATTGCCCAGTGCAGATGCGCTCAAGCATATTCCTCGTTGTTCACCAGACACTGTATTCCATTTTTAAATAAGGAAAAAAAAACACAAGAAGATCCAAAAGGCTAAAATTATTTTTCTCAACAAAGAAAATAAGTAAAAAACAACTAACATCAATAATAATGAGAGGGATTTACTGCTACTGTCTCTTAATGGAACAATCTTTTACTCGGAAATCTATACATTAAAGTGTTAGCCTCAAACACTATTTTCCTAAATAAAATAAATAAGAAAAAAAAGAGATAAAAGTTATAGTTTTCTCTTTCCACGTCTTCCGGTGTCTAAATCAGCTAGCCTTGACGATGATGGAACTGGCATTGGTACTGATAAACCAACAGATTCCGGAATGTCAAGATTGACTCTCATTGACTGGCCTGCCATTCTACGCTTCATATCCAGCTCATTAAATTGCTGAACTTCAAGTTTTAATTTGTCAACCTGCTTAGGAAATACACAGGCAATAAATGGTAAGTTGCAGCAAATTAAAAACCTTTAGCCAATTATGCTGCTTTTTGCTGAAAAACCAGATATACGAGTCAAATAGTAGCAATTACAAGTTCAATATGATGGATGGATGAACGTGCATCAGCAAGTCTCTTCTGCAAATCATCAAACTTTTTTCTCCGGTAGTCATCATTCTCCATTTCATTTCCCCTCTCACCTAATTGTTGAAAGAGACCTACAAGAAGAATAGTTGTATAAACCTAATTGAGAAAGATTAATTCATAATTCTAAATCAAGTGAATAGTTGTGGTGAGAATACACTCAAACCATATCTAGAACCTGCAGATCAAGATATACCTGTCAAAACAGACAGAACCCATATCTGAGTTGGGATATCACCAAGCTTCTTTGCCAAAGTGAGTGATGATCTTAGGATCTCTCTGGCTTGTCCAGTGTCATGCAGCGCAAGTGCCAAATTCCCAAGAATAGTCAAATACTGTGAAACAAGTTGAAGGTTTCCCATTTGAACATGAGCAATCTGCAAACCTTTGGCCAGCCGATTTCTGCATCAAAGTTGCTATTTTATACCATAAAGATTGAGAGAGAGATAGCAGTCATACAAACACAAACCTTAAGATTAATTTGAATATTCTATGATGGACAAGGAGCACCTTTTTTTTTTTCATTTCTATGGTAAATAGTATTCTTTATTTTCTTCTTTTCTTTATAATAATTAATGATCATCACTAGTAAAAAGTATATCATGAACCTTGTTCATCCACAAATGCTTTCTTGTACCCAAAATACAAATAAAACAGGAAACATGCTGCCCTTTTGAGCACGCTAATTAAACTTTATACCGCTTTTAACGACCATGGTTTCCCCATTAATAGTACCTTCAATCCAACATAAAACTTAAAACATAGCCCATCACTCTAAAGCGTAGTAAAAAATCAGACACCTTGTTCTAGAGAAAACTGTTCATGCCCATAGGATTTACAGGAATAAATCAATGCTCTAGAGTCTGGACAAAGGATGAATGGAGGAACTGAAGGAGAAAGTAGTGTTGGAAGAAAGAACACAGGGTCTTTTCAAAAGGATTAATATATTAAACATCACTTTTTGACACACTGACACAGATGCAATTGCTATTACTGAACAGGAATATTGGAAATGCTTCAAAAAGGGAAATTGGGTTGTCTCAAATGCCACATAAGACACGATGGACCAAATTATCTCAACCAAATAGTTAACTGTCTTCCAGTTTAAATGAAAATAATTAACTCAGAAACTTAAGTACTCACCGTGCTTCCTGCAGATCTTGCTGCTTCATCAATAGAAGGCCATAAGCAAAAAGGATACTTGCTTCCTCTCGAACTCCAACAAAGGAATCCTTCATTCTGTAAATTGGTCCAATTAAATCAAGTGCCTGCATGCAATATACTTATCAGTAACACAATATAGACACCACAAAGAAAATTATCACAACCATAAACCAAATTATAATTTTCTGCAACAATGGAATTTTTAACCAGACAAACTACTTGACCTGTGAAGATGATTCAGCATCACCAATGCAAAAGTATGAAACAGCTGCATAAGCTTGGCACATGATTTGCATTGATTTGCTCTCGGTTATCTGAACATATGAAACAAACGGGAAACTTACTCTAAATTTCACAAACATTCATCTGGAAAACAGGATATAAAGCAATGCACATCAGATGGTGTCAGCTAAATAGAATGAACTTGCTTACATTAAATGGTATAAGCATTTTACCACCAACCTCTATGTGAGACCTCAACCCCTATAGGTTCATAACTATGCATAGACGCAATAACACGGGTCAGGGATAATTTCGTCATTTTCTTCAAAAAGTTCCCAGAAGAAGATTTTATGATATTTTAAGGTCTAAATAGGCATAATAAGATATTTTGGGTGCCAATGAGACAAGAGGAGGCAAGAGAAATTTTTGAAATAAAATAATATTTTATTAATAAAATAATATTTTATTAATAAAATAATATTAAAATATTAATATTTTATTCAGTGTCAAAATTTTAAGTTTTCGTAAACCCGAATAGTTTAGATCATTGTGGACCTTGTTCCAATGTCAAAAAAATAAAAAGATTGCACAAAAGATGAGAGAAAAACAAGTTAACTTGTTAAAGAGCATTTTTGTAATTTTCAAGAGAATTGGATAAGCTTGGACTATAAGCTTCTTGCTTCCAGCAGCTTCTCACATCTTTTCCAGCAGCTTTTCTCCTTCTTCTTCTTCTCCTTTTCATGTTGCTTCCATCCTCCATGGAAGCTTGATATCAAGCTTTATAACCTCTCCCAAATAGCTTAAATTTTCATATTTCGGTGCACTCTTTTATAGCAACTATGTGCTCTTCCATTCTCTCACTTCCAAACCCTTGAAAAAAATTTTGTTTACATGCTTTCTCTCACTAGCTAGGTGTTTAGAGAGAGAAAGGGAAAAAAAAAACCCTATAATAGCTTGAAAATTGTTGAAAAGAATTTCAAATTTTCAAAACCATCAAGGTGAGTAGTAAATTAGCATTGGGTTCTAAGTGTTGATAATGTTCAGTGATTGATTTGTGGATTTATT
The DNA here is from genome assembly GCF_000208745.1 of Theobroma cacao. Lineage (NCBI taxonomy): Eukaryota > Viridiplantae > Streptophyta > Magnoliopsida > Malvales > Malvaceae > Theobroma > Theobroma cacao. Next base: position 38,568,615 of record NC_030858.1, read on the forward strand.
GTTGAGGTTGTGTAATGACTTCATTGTGACTAGGATAGTAAGAATAGATAGCCATTTAAAATGACAATTGAAAGCTAGCTAAGGGGTAGCTTTTAAGGTTTATAAGTATGAATTGACATTATGGTGATTTTAATTTGATAGTATATTCCAACAAAGCCCATTATCCCAATTGGACCATTAGGAGAGTTAGGATCGGTTAAAGACTCAAATAATATCGGTGAGTGAACTTGCATTTCAAAAATCATTTTGGGAGACATCATTGTATTGGTATGAAACATTGAATGATTTATTCCAACTTGTCTTTAAAAACGTGTCTTGGAAACAAGCCTTTGACAAAATATTTTGATGTTGTGAAAGTGTGAAATGTGTAAAAAAATGAACCTATGTGCTCCTATACTGTGTTAATATATTTATATGTGTGTGTATGAATAATCTTGTGTGATGATGATGACCCGATTATGTGCGAGTAGAGAGTGCGCATAGACCGATGATGATGATGACTCGACTATGTGCGAGTAGGAAGTGCGCATAGGCCGATGATGATGATGACCCGACTATATGCGAATAGAGAGTGCGCATAAACGGATGATCATGATGATCCGGCTATAATCATGAATGAATTGAGATGATGTATTTGTTGATATATGTTTATATATGTATATGTGATAACAAGTTTATGATTATAAGATGTGATTGTTTTAAATGTCGATAACTTGATTATTGCCGATGTGTTCACTTTGATGTGCAATATGGTAGGGATGGATTTTGTGGCATGTGAAAATCCCTTATTTGTCATTTGCCCCGAATCTCGCTGCAGCGAAAATAAATCTCGTCGCAGCGAGAAACTCTCGGGTTTTGGTGCAATGCTTTCACTTTGATGAAGATTTTGACCATCTTCCCTTCCAAACTGGAAAAAATGGTAAAACATCAAAATTGTAACCTTACCTCTTAGCTTTCTAATGACCTAACAAGCATGTCAATTGGACCCATGTAGTGGAAGATATGCTTGAAAAATCGAACCATATGCAAATCGAGAATGCCTTTTTTTACAGTGAGAAACGTGCTGTCACGTTGATACCTTGCTCGAGTTCTGATATAATTTCCTCCACCCCCTTATCTTCATGATTGAGCATGAGTCTTTGCAATACTAAGAGTCCACTGATCAATGACCAAAACAAGGAGGTTTGGGAAAGAAATTATACCAAATTGCATTGTTTTCAAAACAAGTGCATCACGATTTTCAAATTCTTTCTTATCAATTGCTTTTTCCCTTTTTTGTTCACTCACTGGGTTTATACTCATCGTTTTCAACTTCATATTTTCATATCACAAGATAACTGGTAGCTTGGTCGAGGTGTCTTTGTACATTCGACCTTTGGTAGGTGTCTCGACATTCAATAGCTGTATATTCGTCCGAGTCTCTCCGTTGAAAATCGAATACTCTATTTGTTGTGTATAGGTAAACCCAATGTAAATTATTAAGCTATATGTTCAGACAATGTATGTATATTTCAATGAGTAAGCCACTAAGAAATGACAATGTCTATCACTATTTTAATTCAAAGTTATGAAATGTAACTTAACAATATTGATGAAAAAATGAGCAAGATAATAGATAGGCTTGCTTGGGCTTAATGAACTATATTTATTGGGCCATTGCGTCGGTCATGACCCGAGATTTATGTCGTGACAGAGTTGGTATCAGAGCCCTAAGTTGTTTAGGTCTTAAGACTTTCCTTTTGTTGATCTAGCAGAGAGTCGGGTCGTTATGTGAAAACTTCAATTGTGAAGTGTGAACCACGACACATTTTACGACTAAGGAACCGCATAAATTTTTTATCTTAGAAATCACCTTTTTGCTTGAGTATGATTATAAAATATATTCAATAACAAATGGTTGCTCTTGTCTAGGTAAGAATATCACCTAAGACGAGCTATCTCGAGATGGATAAGGGAACAAGATACCCTTAATGGGATGACAGATAGGCCACAGGCAACCACCCTAAGGGGCTGGGGTAGACATGGCAGAGCCACTAAGCTAGTGAAAGCGAATACTCCTGTGAGTAGACGAGAGGAAGAACAATCCTCGAGCGATGTGGATAGACAGCCCACTGGGGTCATTACCATCGAGGACTTGGCAGCAGGCCTGTAGGGAGTTAATCAGGTTGTAGAGATGATGACAACCCGTATGGACGATATACAAAAGGTGGTAGAGAGGAGACCTACAGTACAAGAATCCCCCAGCTCCCAAGGACAGGCTGATCGCCAACATCACGAGGTCGAAAGGGGACCTTAAAAATTTCTTTATAATTTTCTTAAGCTTAAGCCTCCATCATTTTCAGGGTCTAATGCCTCAGAGAAACCTCATATCTTAGATAAAATGAAAAAAATATGTAAAGCTTTAGGATGATCTAGTGTTCAATCAGTCGAGCTAGTTGCCTTCCAACTAGAGGATGTGGCGCAGGAGTGGTATAGCTCCTTATGTAGAGGTAGACCGACAGATGCAGAACCGTTAACTTGGAGTGAGTTCAGTATAGCCTTTTTGGATCGATTTCTATCATTCAGTGTACGTAATGCTAAAGCTAGGGAGTTTGAGGCTTTGGTACAAACCTCAAGTATGACAATATCGGAGTACGACATCAAATTCACGCAACTGGCACGGTATGCTCCCTATCTCGTTTCTACAGAGGAAATGAAGATTCAGAGATTTGTGGATGGGTTAGTGAAACCGTTGTTTAGGGCTGTGGCTTCCCGAGACTTTAATACCTATTCCGCAGCAGTGGATTGTGCTCAACGGATTGAGATGAGGACTGGTGAGAGTAAGACTGCGAGAGATAGAGCAAAAATGGTCAAGACAGAGGGTTATCAAGGCTGTAGAGATTTCAGTAGTGAGATGTCATCTTTTAGTCATTAGAGCCCACAGAGGGAATCACAGTTATCCCAACAGGGGAGTGATGTGGCTAGTGCCAACGTTGGATCAAGGCAGAAAACCTTTGATGAGGGAAGGCAACAGGATTCAAGGCAGAGTAGTCAAGTTATCAACCCTTGCAGTGCTTGTGGGGTACGACATAAAGGACGGTGTTTTCTCACAAGAGTTTGTTTCGGGTGCAATCAACCTGGACATATTAGGAGAAATTATCCGAGGACTCATCAATCTCAAGGTTCTGCTCGCGGCTCCACCCAACTGGCTTTACTTGCTCCTTCAGTAACTGCCTCGTCTGACCGGGAGGTTAGCAGATCAAGAGGTAGATGTGCTACTACTTCTTTTCAAGACAGGCCTTCTGGATTTGAACGTCAGAGTGCCGCCGATAGGGGACAAACGAGGGTGTTTGCTTTAACACCGCAGGAGGCCCAAACATCCAATGCGGTGGCCTCAGGTACTCTTTTCGTTTGCAATATGAATGCTCGAGTATTGTTTAATCTTGGTGCTACCCATTCTTTTCTCTACGTGTTTTGCATCTTGTTTGGGCAAAAATCATGCTAGGAGAGAGGAACAATTAATAGTGTCTACTCCTTTAAAGGAAGTAATTATGGTTGAATGAGAATATGAGTCCTGTGTAGTTCGAGTCAAGGACAAAGACACTTTGATAAATCTAGTAGTGTTAAACACCTTAGATTTTGACGTAATTTTGAAAATGGATTGGCTGGCACCCTACCATGCCAACGTGAATTGTTATCATAATTTGGTGAAATTTGATTTTCAGGTGAGCCTTCATTTAGTATTCAGGGGGATAGGAGTAATGCTCCAACTAATTTGATATCGATCCTCTTTACTAGAAAGTTATTAAGACAGGGTTGTTTGGAATGCTCAGGCGAAGGTGAGAGATATAAGCCAAGTGTTGGTGGTGATTGAGTTCATGGATATATTTCTTGAGGAACTACCAAGTTTGCCTCCCAAGCGGGAGATTGAATTTTGCATAGATTTGATTCCTGACACTCGACTTATATCCATACCATCATATAGAATGACACCTGCAAAGCTTAAAGAGCTTAAGGATCAGTTGAAAAATTTGTTGGATAAAGGTTTCATCTAACCTAGCGTCTCGCCGTGGAGAGATCATATCTTTTTTAAGGTCTCACCAACGAAAAGTATAATGAGGTTTGGCAAGAAAGGAAAGTTGAGCCCTCGATATATAAGACCCTTCGAGATCTTAGAAAGAGTTGAAACAATGGCATATCGTTTGGCATTACCACCATACCTTTTGAATATTCACCTCATGTTTCATGTGTCAATGTTTAAGTACAACCCGGATCTGTCACATGTAATACGATATGAAACCATTCAGTTGAACGATGATCTGACCTATGAGGAGCAACAAGTAGCTATCCTTGATCGGCAAGTCAAGAAGCTCCATTCGAAAGATATAGCCTTGGTAAAGGTGTTATGGCAAAATTAGACCAGCGAGGAGGTGACATGGGAAGTCGAGGAGGAAATGTGAATAAAGTATCCCCATCTCTTTGATACTTAGAGGTACGCTACCTTATAGTTGAATTTAAATTCGGGGACCGATTTCTTTAAGTAGGGGAGAATGTGAGACCTCAACTCCTATAGGCTCATAACTATGCAAAGACACAACAACACGGATCAGGGATAGTTTCGTTATTTTCTCTAAAAAGTTCCCAAAAAAAGATTTTATGATATTTTAAGGTCTAAATAGGCATAATAAGATATTTTGAGTGCCAAGGAGACAAGAGGAGGCAAGAGGAATTTTTTGAAATAAAATAATATTAAAATATTAATATTTTATTCAGTGTCAAAATTTTAAGTTTTCGTACACCCTAATTTAGATCATTGTGGACCTTGTTCCACTGTCAAAAGAATAAAAAGATTGCACAAAAGATGAAAAAAAAACAAGTTATCTTGCTAAAGGGTATTTTTGTAATTTTTAAGAGAATTGAATAAGCTTGGACTCTAAGCTTCTTGCTTCCAGCAGCTTCTCACGTCTTTTCTAGTTCTTCTTCTTCTCCTTTTCATGTTGCTTCCATCCTCCATGGAAGCTTGATATCAAGCTTTATAGCCTCTCCCAAAATAGTTTAAATTTTCATGTTTCGTTGCACCCTTTTATGAAAGCTATGTGCTCTTCTATTCTCTCACTTCCAAACCCTTGAAAAAAATTGTTTCCAAGGTGTTTAGAGAGAGAAAGAAAGGAGAAAAAAAAGGCTTATAATAGCTTGAGAATTGTTGAAAAGAATTTCAAAGTTTCAAAACCATCAAGGTGAGTAGTAAATTAACATTGGGTCCTAAGTATTGATAATGTTCAGTGATTGATTTGTGGATTTATTGTTGAGATTGTGTATTGACTTTATTGTGACTAGGATAGTGAGAATAGATAACCATTTAAAATGACAATTGAAAGTTAGCTAAGGAGTAGCTTTTAGGGTTTATAAGTATGAATTGACATTATGGTGATGTTAATTTAATGGTAGGTTCCAACAAAGCCCCATTATCCCAATTGGACCATTAGGGGAGTTAGGATCGACTAAAGGCTCAAATAATACCAGTGAGTGAACTTACATTTCAAAAATCGTTTTTGGAGACATAATTGTATTGTTATGAAACATTGAATGATTTATTCCAACTTGTCTTTAAAAACGTGTGCCTTGGGAACAAGCTTTTGACAAAATATTTTGATATTGTGAAAATGTAAAATGTGTAAAAGAATGGACCTATGTGCTCCTATACTATGTTGATATATGTATATATGTGTGTATGAATAATCGTGTGATGATGATGAGCCGGTTATGTGTGAGTAAGGAGTGCGCATAGACCGATAATGATGATGACCCGACTATGTGCGAGTAGAGAGTGCGCATAAACGGATGATGATGATGATCCGACTATGATGATGAATGAAGTGGGATGGTGTATTTGTTTATATATGTATACGTGATAGCAAGTTTATGATTATAATATATGATTGTTTTGAATGTCATAACTTGATTATTGCCGATGTGTTCACTTTGATATGCAATGTGATAGGGATGGATTTTGTGGCATGTGAAAACCCCTTATTTGTCATTTACCCTGAATCTCGCTGCAGCGAAAATAAATCTCGCTGCAACGAGAAACTCTCGGGTTTTGGTGCAATGCTTTCACTTTGATGAAAATTTTGACCATCTTCCCTTCTGAACTGGAAAAAATGGTAAACATCAAAGTTATAGCCCTACCTCTTAGCTTTCTAATGACCTAACAAGTTTGTCAATTGGACCCATGTAGTGAAAGATATGCTTGAAAAACCAAACCATATGCAAACCGAGAATGCCTTTTTCTGCAGTGAGAAACGTGTTGTCATGTTGCTACCTTGCTTGGGTTCTGATATAATTTCCTTCACCCCCTTGTCTTCATGATTGAGCATGGATCTTTGCAATACTAAGAGTCCACTGATCAATGACCAAAACAAGGGAGTTTGAAAAAGAAATTATACCAAATTGCATTGTTTTCAAAACAAGTGCATCACGATTTTCAAATTCTTCCTTATCAATTGCTTGTTCCCTTTCTTGTTCACTCACTGGGTTTATACTCATCGTTTTCAACTTCATGTTTTCAGATCACAAGATAATTGGTAGCTAGGTCGAGGTGTCTTCGTACATTCAACCTTTGGTAGGTGTCTCGACATTCAATAACTGTATATTCCTCCGAGCCTCTCCGTTGAAAATCGAATACTTTTTTTGTTGTGTATAGGTAAACCCAATGTAAATTATTAAGCTATATGTTCAGACAATGAATGTGTATTTCAATGAGTAAGCCACTAGGAGATGGCAATGTCTATCACTATTTTAATTCAAAATTATGAAATGTAACTTAGCAATATTGATAAAAAAATGAGCAGAATAATAGATAAACTTGCTTGGGCTTAATGGACTATGTTTATTGGGCCCTTGCGCCGGTCATGACCCGGAATTTGGATCGTGACACTCTAATTCCAAAAGCAATAACTAAAATTATGGAACTTGTAAACTGGTGAAGAGTAAACAGCATACCTTTGCAGCTTCTACATAATGAAAAGCTGCTTCACTATAACAACCAACCGAATGGGCATATTGCCCCCTAAGCATCTCGATGATGCCCTCACAAGCCTGTAAAATTGTTGGAAAGCGAGTGAACCAGTTCTTCATATGCACCAATGCCTGTAAGGTTGAGATACTGTCTTAGTAATTCAATTTCAAGACTTACCGATACAGATGACTGGCATGGAGAACACTAAGGAGTCAATAAACAAACCAGCCAACTGAACTGCAAATTTTACTATAAGCACAAAATGATTCCAGGATAGAAAATCAGCTTTTGCGCTTCCAGGATAGAAAATCAGCTAACATGCCACCAAACCAAAAGCTTATAATTGTACAGTGGAAGCATTCAAGTGTCTAATGGAAAATGAAATAAAACTGATGATCTTGCAAAAAAAAAAAAAAGTCAGAAAAAGTCTCCCTGCATGTCTTTGTATATACATATACATATAGAGGGTGGGTGTAAAAGAACTATTCTCACATATACCAAAATAATTTCAAGGGGAAGTCATTATCAGTGGTCAGTAGAGGCCAACACATCAAAATCTTTTAGATATGTACTCTTTACAATGTATAAACCTTATTTTAACCAAACCTAAAATAGCAACTAATGTAACTCAAAAGTTTAACTTAGCTTAGTGAAGAGGGAATTGAAACCAGAAAGTCAAGGATCCTTCATTTTTTTTTTTTTTTTGGTTTTGGATAAGCTAAATTAAGGATCCTCTAAGTTCTACAAATAATAATAATAATAAGAAAAACACACACATGCACGCATAGCCTTTAGGCTAAATTATTAATTTGTTCACCAACATGCTGTTTCAAAAAGGCACAGAAACATAACACACCCCTAGCAGCTGACAAACGAATGCACCTGAACTTTTAGAGAGAATGGAGTTATAAAATCTACCTCTTGAGCTTCAAGAAATTCAGACCGTGTAAGCTCCACAGCCACTTTATTCTCAAGGAACTGCATCAATAGCATTAAATATACACCAGCCATCCAGATTGCTGAGTGTTGCAAATCCACTTCTACTCAAGAAGAATTAAGAAAGTTAAAAGTAACTAAAACGAAATCACTTAAGGTCAAATATGGAAGGTCTAAAAATTAAGAAAAGGAAACTAACCTCTCACACCATCAGTTATCCCAAGCCTGACCAGTTCCTCTGCAAGAAACAGTAATGCTCACATTTCAAAGCATCCATAAAGTATATGGATTAAGGAGCTCTAAAGAACTTATAACACCTTCTACTCCACTTTTCTCTTATCCTCTATCATAGAAAGATTGTAAAAGAAGACAAGTCATGAAAGCAAAGACACAGACTGAGGTCCTAGTTTCAAAAACAAACCTTCAATGATATGCATTCCAGACTGAATTCGTTTTTCACACTCTTTGAAGTTTCCTTTTGGACGGCCAAATATGATGACCATAAGATCAACAAGGGCATAGACGGCACTTTTCGGCAGCCACTCCCCATTAATAGGAGGTGGTGCGAGGAGCAGCTTATCTTGCAGTGCCCGTTTTGCATTTCCAAAATATGTGGGTTCAAGGGTATCATTTCCAGCTGAACTGGATGAAGTAGTAGTAGAGATATGGGTAAGCTGTCCCTGAAGGCGGGCTTGTCGGGCAGAGAGAGCAGACCTCTCCCTGGAGGGTAAGTCAGAGCGGGAGAGACTTTGATTCAGGGCATTAAGCTCAAGGGTGAGTTGGTGCAGTTGGTGCATCTTGTCGGAATCTTGCTTGATAGCAGCATCCAATTTTTCCACGTGTTTGACAGCATTCTTGTAATCGGAGACGCGAAGTCCATAGAAGATGTGGAGAAGCTCATTGTAAAAGAGTAAACCCAGGCAGTGGGCTCTCTTTGATAGGAAAGAGGAATTAGTACCATATAGAACAAAATGCGTATACCATAAATGATTAACAACGAGGCATAAAAGAAAAATGGAAAAAAAAAGAAGACGGGGTCGAAGTTAACTTACCCTATCAGAAGGTATAGTCTCCCAGACCTGATCGCATCGGTGAAGAGCTCGCTCAACCTCAACCGCAGTTTGATCATCCCATTGCATAAGGAGGCGGACATGCAGGATAGAAGCCACAAAGAACATCTGAAGCTCCGGATAGCAAATTTGAGTAGCGGATACATAACCTGATTCTAAAGTGGAGATTGAATTCTGGTAGTCTCCTTCAATAATCAGAGCATTTGCCAACTGAGAATTGAAGTTGCAACACCATAACTTGACCGACACACTGCGAGTGCAAAGGTGTGTTTAATATTAGTACCAATTTACTCTATTAGTAAGTAAAAAAGTAATTAATTAATTATCTAATCAAAAGTAAATTATCTTCCCAAAAAAGAAAACAAAAAGGAACATCAAAGTAGGAATTTGCAAGCATACTCAGGATCCACCGCAGAAGTAAGGTGAAGAGCCTTGTACAAGATCTGCTTCTGAGGAGGGATGGCCCCAACGAGATGGTAGCACTGGCTGAGCAGAGTGTAAGTTCGGCACTTCAAGTCGAAGCAAGAAGGTATGGCATTGAGGAGCAACTGGGAGCGTTCCAGGTGGGACTTGGCATGGTTCACGTTGTGAGAGTGGCGCAGCAGAAGAGTGGCTACGCGGAGTCGAGTCTTGACCTCAACGATGGGAAGGAAGGACGCGTGGGACTGGCAGATTGCCTCCAAGCACTTGACCGCCTTCCCTATCTCTCCCTTGTTCTCGTGGTAATCCGCCAGTCCCCACAGCCCTTCGGCCACTGCTTCCATTCTCCAATTTCCCCAATTACCTTACACCCTAAAATTAATCCAAAACTGTACGCTCTTCAACTACAAGGCAAATCTGCAGAAAAGAGAGATGAAAGCCGATTGAAATCGAAATGCATCTCAATTCTCAGGTCGACAAGGCAAATGGGCTTGTTGGGTTTAAAAAAATGGCCTCCTCAATCCGGGTTTAGCAATTCAAATGATGGGCACTTTTCTGGCCGGTAGTTGGGCTCCAAGTAGGCATTGACCTTTTAGGTTATTGGGCCTTGAAAATTTGGGAATTTTAAATAGGCTTAGGCCCAAAATTTTATCTTTTGGATAAATAGATCATGAATCTTGTTTTATATGTAATTTGTTTTGTTGAGAGTTGACTAGAAATATGATACCATACGGTACTTTAATATCTGTTTTGTTTCATCTCATTTTTCTTTAAAAGTTAGGCAAATACGTTCGTTCATTCCATGAAAGGGAGGAGTCATTTTTTGACCAAGAAGCGTAATTTCTTAATTGCGGTGTTGAACCTTAGTTGTTACCTTCTAGATGGGCACCTAGCTAATACCATAAATTCCACTCTTTTTCTGGTCTAAACGCAAGAAACATTTTTCAACTATATATAATATTTGATGAAATATTTTCAACTAGAGTTACTTGGTTTATATATATTTATATGTGCCATAAAAATTTCCAACTCATCCTAATATATGCATGCTTTTATCTATCTACAATAAGTGATGGACTATATATGGAGGAAATAGGCCAGCCAACAATAATGAAAATGATGCTCCAAATTTCCATGCCCACCATAATGCTAATCACAGAAATTTAATTGTAACCATCTGCGAGAGAAAAAAAAAGTTTCAGTGCCATTGAGAAATGAAAATGTTACTTGTCTTCTCACTTAATTTGCTAAAGTCTAAACACAAAATTATTTGTTTGCTCCTCCGGCCCAGCGACTGCTAGCGGAGCAAGCATTCATCTGTTAAGAATAAGGACGATAACCAATAGGATTTTGGGAAAATGAATGCTTATTACATCATCCTGTTGATTTTGCATCACATAGAAACAAAGGAAAAAGTTTAATTTGTACCATGATAATGATAACGATAATGATAATGATGATAACAAGGTCCAAAATGGCCAACCAATACTGTGGGATAGGGTTGGCCAGTCTTGACCGTCGTTATATGCAAACTCATTAATTTTTCTCTTTGAAGGGTACAAACTCATTAATTTAACGACAAAAGCTAGCTAGTTCAACCATGGATCATTGGCCTCTGGAATTCTGGGACTTCACCTACCCTGCTATTTTAAGCTAATTACTCCGTGTTTCCGATTCAATGGGCCTGAATCTGCTCTTCATCTCTCTTTTCTTTTCTTTTCTGAGAGAGAGAGAGAGAGAGGAGGGAAAGAAAAAGCAGTGAGAACTTGACGTGTGTGGATGTGAAGCATGCAAGTAACCCGCGAGAGAGGGCGGGGAAGGAACTTGAGCGTGCTTCACACGATCAAGTTGGTTGATGACTTGGACTAGAAAGTCCAAGAGTCAACATGTTTATGGGCCATGGGACAGACATAAGAGAATAAACCCCCCAAGTTTACATTGCTTTTAAAAAATGTGACAATGAAACCCCCATTGCAATTGCAAGTAAAGCAAACTAATTTTTCTGAATTTCCAACCAAGAGAAAAGTTATCTTTAGACCAAGGCTTTTAAAAAATGTGAAAATGAAACCCCCGTTGCAATTGCAAGTAAAGCAAACTAATTTTTCTGAATTTCCAACCAAGAGAAAAGTTATCTTTAGACCAAGCTGCCTTGCCTATTGGTTTGAAGACTTTTCTTTCTATAATATAATAATAAAAAAGACTAATCAATGCTGTTTCAGTATTCTCACTCCACAACTTACATTGACCAGACCTCACATTAAAGTCTTTATGTTACAATTCACACTCCGCAAAATATTTTATGTTTATTCTTTACGACCAAACCATCCTACCTCGTTCCCTATATATGTCAATTTGCACCCAAACAATCCCCAAAGTCATCCACGCCCAGGATAGAAGTCTTTTCGCTTTTTTCGGTTTTGGTGGCCTGGAGGAAAGAAAGTCTCCCAGAATAATAAGAGTTTGGCCATGGAACTTGAGTTTTATGTCAAGATTTTTCTTGCTCTGGTGCTTCTTGCTTTCTTTGGATTGTTGGTACGCCTGTATAATGGGTTGGTAGTGAAGCCAACCAAGCTTCGAGCAAGACTAGGCAGGCAAGGCATCAAAGGACCGCCTCCAACTCTGCTGCTTGGAAACATTCAAGAGATTAAGAAGGCCCAATCCAACGTTGTTAAGACTCCCAGCACGCAACCCCCTGCCACTCACAACTGCGCTGCACTTCTCTTTCCATTCTTTGAGCAATGGAGGAGACAGTATGGTATGCATTGCATGCGCGTTTACAATTAATTCTATCATGTACATCTATTTGTCAGAGGAATACCCGTCGATCCATTAATTACAGCAGATGCTCGAGTATTGCACTAATTTACCCAGATAGTAATAATAACCGATAATGCTGGAGTTATTTTTGACTTTCTCACTTTTTCTTACTTTTCATCTTCCTGTGCTAGCAGCATCATTTTGAACTGAAATACTTCCATATGGTTGAATGTCGACCCATATGTTGTTGCATTCATTGGCAGGTCAAGTATTTGTTTTTTCTCTTGGTAACACTCAAATCTTGTTTGTGACTCAACCTGATGCGGTGAGAGAGATTACCACATGCACGTCCTTATCCTTGGGGAAACCTTCCTATCAGCACAAAGAGCGTGGTCCTTTGCTTGGTCAGGGCATTTTAACTTCAAATGGGACTGTATGGGCTCATCAGAGGAAAATTCTTGCTCCTGAATTATACATGGACAAAGTTAAGGTATGATCGCTAAATATATGAATAGTTGAATACTACATGTATGTGTTGTGTGATTTGTATGATACTTATCGACTTGAAACCTCTTGTAGGGAATGATGAACCTAATTATTGAGTCGACATTTACACTACTCAACTCTTGGAAGAGCAGAATAGAGGCCAAGGGTGGACTCGCTGACATCAAAATTGACGAGTACATGAGAAGCTTCTCTGGAGATGTCATCTCAAGAGCCTGTTTCGGAAGCAATTATTCTAGAGGAGAAGAAATCTTCTTGAAACTAAGAGCTCTCCAGGAGGCCATGTCCAAGAAAAGTCTATCCACTGGCGTGCCTGGAATGAGGTGAGCATTCCTCTGCAATTTCCTGTCACATTTGATGCATGAACATCTTCACTGAAATAATCATGCAAGCAACTCAGATGTCTTTGGCAATACCCCTTGTATAATTTGTTTTAAAATTTTTTATTGATTATTTACTACTCATTACAGGTATCTTCCCACAAAAAGCAACAGAGAAGCTTGGGCACTAGAAAAAGAGGTGCGTGATTTGATACTGCAGGTAGTGAAGGAGAGAAAGGAGGCTGCATACGAGAAGGACTTACTGCAAATGGTGCTTGAGGGTGCTAAAAACAGTGACCTGAGTCAAGAAGCCACTGATCGGTTCGTAGTTGATAACTGCAAGAACATATACTTGGCTGGATATGAGACTACTGCCGTTTCAGCCACCTGGTGCCTCATGCTTTTGGCTGCCAATCAAGAATGGCAGGATCGTGTGCGGGCAGAGGTTCTAGAAGTTTGTGGAGGTCGTATTCCAGATGCTGATATGCTTCGCAAGATGAAACAGGTATCAGTATGAATTATTACAACTACTCACTTATGACACTGACATGGTTAACTAGGACCGTGAAGGCTTTTGACATTACTAAAGTGTGCTTCATATACATTAAGCAATGTCTTTGATCTGGTGTTATTTAGGAAAAAAAATATAACAGTAACCTTGAGATCCTTTATTTAATGCAGCTAACTATGGTAATTCACGAATCATTGCGGCTCTATCCACCAGTAGCTGTGGTGTCAAGGGAAGCCTTCAAGGATATGAAATTTGGGGACATTCTTGTTCCGGAGGGTGTGAACATTTGGACCATGGTGTTGACATTGCACACTGACCCTGAAATTTGGGGTCCAGAGTCCTACAAATTCAAGCCGGAGAGATTTACAAATGGGATAACAGGTGCTTGTAAGCTTCCACAAATGTACATGCCATTTGGGGTTGGCCCTCGGGTCTGCCTTGGACAGAACTTGGCCATGGTTGAACTGAAAGTACTAATGTCTCTCCTTCTGTCCAACTTCTCATTCTCCCTTTCTCCCAAGTACAACCATTCTCCTGCCCTTAGGTTGGTAATAGAGCCAGAAAATGGAGTTGATCTGTTGGTAAAGAAGTTGTGAACTTTTCTTTTAGACTTGTTCAATATGAAGACAACGTAACATTATGAAACAAAATAAGAGAACAGATGGTTTTAATTTTTTCGGGTAAAGTTCTTTCTAGCAGAATAGCCTTTGGGGACTGTTATAGGGGAAGCTGCGTGCTCCCTGCAAGCCTACAGCTTCCATATTTCTTGTTCCCATTTTTTTTTTCTCTGTAGTTGGTGTATATGCCTAAGGAGATGAATTATGAATAAGATTTAATTGTTGCTATGTATTACTTGGAAGTTAATATATCTCCAATCGCTTGGACTATTGTTCGCCCAGCTGCATATATAGTCCCTATGTTTTGTCATCTCTACGCCTCAAAATAGCATATCGCCTGATTGATTTATAACCGGCTTTTGTTGAAAAAAGTAGTGCCGAACAATTATCAATGATTACAATTTTCAGCATAAGCAATGAAAGGTCTGTCATGTAGAGTAGTCTATTTTAATATAGATGACACCGATTTGAGTCGGGATATTGCTATACAAGCTACATACTTCCCTCTAATATTTATCAGAAAAATATGTAAGAAAAAGTTAAGATTTACAAGATTAAATGTGTGGACACCTCGTAATCAGATGAAGGGTGAGTGTGAATGTGTTTTGTGTTTGGGATTATATATTTCGCGTCAAAGTGTTACGGATTGGCTATGAGTTGAGTTTGAAAGTTGATGATTTATATGTGCTTTATAGTCTAGTGCATCTGTTCTTTTCTCCTTCATGGATATATATAGACAAATCGAAATGCTAAACCACCTTAAATTTTTTTTAATGTACGATTTATTTTACGATTAATTAAACTTGTGCTTATTTGGATGATAATTAATTGGTGTTTATTGTAACAAAACAATATCTCCAACCAATCAAAATCTATTTGAGATTTGAGTCAACAGGAAAATTTCCTCAATTGCAAACATCTTTAAAGCTCGCTGCGATGACAGGGCGCAAGAATCTGAGAAATCGTACACTCTATAACTGCCTTTGAATTTTTCAGTTTCCTGGGGACAAAAGACACAGTTGCACGTAGGGAACCGCCAGAAGAAGTAGGAGGAGGTAATCCTTACCTTTGATTAATAATAATAATAATAATAAAAGAGGCAAGAAACAAATTCTCACTTGTCTCTCTGTACCATCTCAAGTTTGAACCATTTTATTGCTATACAATTTGATACATTCTTTGTAATATTTGGAGGTAAACATGCTGGATTGGGCGGATGAAGTTAATTCTGATTTTCTGAACAAGGAAGAGGAAAACCAGTCATCCTCCTCTGACTCTGATATGACAAATACGCCTCCTTATTTGTCACCTCCAAGAAGCGCTTGGTTGGTCGTGAGAAGCCTCTTCATGTGGTCCTTGGTGGTGGACAACGTAACTATCTCCTCCCAGCTGCCTATTAGAGTAATCTGTTTTTCCTTTTTACATTAAACGGAGTATGTTTCAGCTCTATATCAATGGTTTATTCTTATGATCACCATGCAAACCAATCTGCGTACGTTACACCATCCATTTCATTCGGTGCACCATTTGTCGCATCATTACTACTATTGATATCTCATGGAACTGCCTCAAAGTGAAATTTAGATATTTTCAGGTGGAAAAGTCACCTTCACTTTAACTGCAAAACTGGGGCGTTGATTAGAAAAACAAAAGAAAAAAGAAAAAAAAAGAAAAACACTAAAGGAAATAAAACTCAAACGCAAACCCCAAGTTAGATTAGAAAGCAATTTTTCTGATGTTTGCTGAAAAGAGCGGGGGAAATGGAAAATAGGGTATTAATTACAAATCTTAGTTGATTGAATTGCAGTCTATCCTTAACGGAACAAGTTATACAGTCTGAAAATGCTCTGGACTCTGCCTAGAATGAATATTATTAAATATCAGCTTCTGTTCATTATAACATTGTTGATAGGAGATAGGTCATTTGTTTTCTTGAATCCACATTTGTCATAACAGCTGCCTACTGTCCTTTTCAGCCGCCAACATTATACTATGGCGAAACCAGAAGATCTCAGCGGGCATATTTGCCGGTACAACGGTGATATGGCTTCTTTTTGAGGGTATAGGTTATCACTTGCTTACCTTTGTTTGTCATTCCCTGACTCTCTCTTTCGCAACATTGTTCCTATGGTCCAATTTAGCCTCCTTCTTCAATATGTAAGTTTCTTACCTTAATTAGTTGCCCAGGTATTCGCTGTGTGTTTTTGCATCTTTAAAATCATTACTCCTCCTGTTTATGTTACCTAACTAGAATGGTCTCGACATTATCCTCCTTTATTGATTTTAAGAGTACTGATGCTACTAGAGTAGGCACCTGGAGCTTAAAACCAGCCATTGGTATCTTCATTATGCCAACAAAAATGACTTTCAATTTCTTGCATCCCATATATATATATATAGCTTGTTTATGTCATATTTTCTCTATATGCTGCAGATGTCACGCTTTTTTCCAGTGATGCATGGTTTAAATTCCTTTCCAAGTAATGGTTTAAATTCCTCATTGCACAACCTTGTATACATACAATGAGCAGAGCCTTTTTGCTCGTCTCAATAAGCGCTTAACTTGCCTTCTATATAAAGTTTAAGAATAGGTGGGAGATGATATGTAACTCTCGCAAACGTATTAGTTAAGCATTAATATTCAACCAGCTTGGCAGTGATGGGATTTATGAGAGTAATGGTGACTTTTTTGTTCTCGCAGTTTCGGATGGAATATATATATATATATACTGCCAAATTATACTTTTCCTCGCCACATTTTAAAATTGTTCTCCGCCAGAATTCCCCAAAGTTACATTGCCAGAGGATCTGTTTGTCAAGATTGCCCTTTTGCTGAGAAGTGAATTTAACCGGGCATCCGCAACTTTTCCGGACGTTGCTTCTGGGAACGATTTGAAGAAATTTCTCGCGGTACCTTGGCATCAACCTATTGCTTTTGTTTGTCTTGTAGCAATAAGTAAGAAATATATTTCATCAGGTTTTCGTTGTGACCTTTGCAGGTGATTGTGGTCTTGTGGGCTCTCTCGGTTGTTGGCAGCTGGTTTAGTTTTTTGACCCTGTTTTACTTGGGTGGGTTTCTATCTAGTCTTTTCTATGGTAATTGATAAACAAAGGCTTCCCAAGGTTTACGTCTTCTGCCTTTCAATTAATTTCTAAGCTAATGAAATTAAGCTGCGAACGCAGCAGCGATGTTAGGATGTTATCTCCACTAACATGTTGGCAAGATGCGTTCTGATTCTGCTCTCCGCTGTTGATGCAGTGTTTGTAATGCTGCTGACGGTGCCAATGCTATATGAGAAACATGAGGATGCCGGGGATGCCTATGCAGGGAAAAGTTTGGCTGAAATAAAGAGTCAGTACGCAGTTATAGATGAAAAGGTTCTCCAGAAACTCCCAGCATCTCTTTTCCATCACAAGCAGCACTAATCATGTCAAGGCAACAGGGATAATAAATACAGCTTAGCACTAATCATGTCAAGGCAACAGGGATAGTAAATACAGCTTAGATAAGAGATCAGATGCCGATGCCCCCGATATGGACTTGTTCTAGTTATGCAATTTCTTTTCATTTCATATTAATTTATCCTATTTTAATTTCTCTACATTTCTCACCATACATGGCCTGTTGGTGATAAAAGTTATGATCCATAATATTTTTTTCCGGTCTGTATTTTGCCAGTTTTAACAGGGTTTGGCACTTTTGTTGAGCAACTTACCATTGGCAAGCATTTCATACGGATTATGTGCCATGGTTTCTTACAGCGCTTTTAGGGACTCCGGCTTAGATGAGAGAATCATCCGCTCAAATTGCACTACGGATTCTACTTCTTTACACCCAGACCAAAGAAACATTTCATACGGATTCTATTTCTTTACACCCAGACCAAAGAAACATTTCATACGTTATACACCTGAATGTGCCCTGCCAGGCTGCCATTCTTTGGTACTTAGACAAACATCTGAAACTCTTAACAGAGAAGATGACAGTAAGCAAAAAGATATGCTATGCCTTTTCTGATAATCTATTGCAAAGCGACTAGTAACAGAATTAGGCACAAACCTTCAGTCGCATGGCATATAATCCTTAAACATGAGGACTCGAGCTATTTTAGAAGGTCTCATTGTAAGAGCTTCAGCAAGTTGCACTCCTTTCTTAGGCAACTCTTGAACTAATACTCGATCCCTCAAGAAAGGGGGAATCAAGAGTTTCCAGTCAAAAGTTTGGAATGAAAACCTCTGAAAAGATCTAGATGTTTGGAGTTAAGATATTAGCTTGGCAGTTACTTCCACAAGTATAAATTTTGAATTGTCTCTACCAAGTACCAACTCATATGCAATCACAATCACAATCTTTAATCTGTTAGGGAAACAAAACCAACTACACAAAAATCGAGAGCCAATTATGCTATACTTTAGATTCTTTAACTGCATTTGGCAAGAAGGGTTCCCACCATCCAAATTCATACTTTGGATAGGGTGCCACCCAGTTTTCTGGCTTCTCAAACTCCAGAGTGGTAGGATTGGAGGCTAAAGCTTCTTCAAGACTGTCAGCTTCATAGCTATCTGATAAAACTCTGTCCAACCTCAACTTCATAAATCTGCCAAGCAATGCAAAGCAAAAAGATGAATTTAACTTTTATACCATGCAATAAAATGACTTATATATGGTACCTTCTATAAAATGGAAAGGTTAATAAAGTCTTCTCCTGCTATACCATGTGACTTAAAACTATTGCTAAGTCATACTAATAAAAAGTTCAGAAGCGAATGAACTCACATATATGTTCTTTGGTATGTAATTGTGTTTGTGTTCCACCTAGGGCAAAGAGAATTGGTTTCTTTCCAGTCATTTGTAACCTAAGCGGCACTTTTGCAGGCAGTGTCAAAATTAAAGCTATCAACACAGCAAAGAACTAGACAAGCTGGAGTATGGCTCTTTCCCCCCGTCTTTTCGTTTTGAAATATGGTTTATCATACCAGAGTATGACTGTACCACCCAGACAAAGGCACTAAGGATACAACTACAATTGAGTCATGTGGTTGTATCAATTTTGAGGTTATCTCTGGTACTTGCTCCACTGTAGGCATTTACTGTTTCCTGGAAGTCCTTACCAAGGTTGTCAAGCAAATGATACTAGTGTAAATACTAGTCTTGGCATTAATTCCACCTTTTGATATTGGGAATTTATGCATCAGGCATAAAGGAAAGATGACGTAAAAGAAGCTAAAACCAAAACATATATATTTTGTTGGGTCTGAGTCTTACGTAATCCAGGGACCATTAGTTGAAACCAGAGCAACAGCGGGCCTGCGCAACCTCTTTGTAATGTCAGGGAACTTTTCCAAGAACTTGGGCTCGATCACAAGCCAGAAATCCTGTTCTTTATTGCGTTCTCCATAGTTCCGCAGTCTCTCGAACAAGAGCTCTTGGAAGTGCTCCTCTTCATCCAACATGAACTTCGCATTTGCAACAACAAAATAGTATTTTTTGGTTTGTTGCTGAAACATAAGAAGAATTTCAGAATGAGAATGTATAAAGCCATACAACCAAAAAACATAGTTACGGCACGGCCTCTTGGCACTCATAATATCTCACAGCACTTTGAAACTATTTATAAATAGAGCATGATCTTTGAGAAGATCTATATCATCATAATGAAAGAAAAAGCATACTCAGCTATTTCATAACAGGAATCCTTTCACAATCATCAGACTGGCTCCTCATTTGAAGAATAAGCATCTATCTACGAGGTCACATTTCCAATTTTTATTCCTGATATTGGTTTTACTTAATTATGAAAGGTTATGGGCTTTTGGAAATCCAGGGAATTAAGTGATACCTTGAGACAATTATAAGGGAGAATATTTGAATTGTGACCGATGTGTTGCTTTTCATTGCCGCTCATTAAAACAAGAGTGTCTCAAACGTTATTGGTATTGTAAAACAGATTTGGCCTTGGTTGGAATTTTATCAACAATAACAAAAAATAACTTTGTTCAATCAAACATGAAAAGATAAAACCTGGTGGCAGCTGGCTCCAATAGGAATACAAGCAACAAGTCTTTCTTGTTGAATTATGTACATAACCTAGCACCCTTGTTCCTACTTGATCGTATATCCCAAAGGCCTGGGCTTTACCAACCAGTTTTGTGATTATTGAGGATGACCACATTAATTGTGCTGAGCTAGTTATTTTGCATTGTAAGGAAGAAGGCAATGGGAATGCATGGGTGCATAAAAGACTTATAAAATGGTTTGGCAATACTATGAGTAAGGCAAATGTGAGGTATTCTCCCTGATGAAAAGCAGTTAATTATATCTACACAGTAATCAAACAGAGACAAAGCAGAGTATATAGTATGCTTCAAAGACCCAATTAATGCAGCTATTTGATATTTGATAGACGGCGGTGAAGAAACAAGAGAGAGAGAGAGAGAGAGAGAGAGAGAATATGTACCTGGTCGGGAGTGAGCTGGTCGGAGTCAACTGCAGCAACGGCTGTCCTAAAGGATGGTGTGGTCCTGGACGTGGAAGTGAATGAGCTCTTAATCAACAATTGAGTGCGATTGTTGTTGCTGGTGGTGGGCAGCGCTAAGGTTTTGGCAGCGCCACCATTGCCGCATTGGCCGGTGAATGGAGCAGGCGCACCACCCAGACCCAGTGTTAGACTTGAAGCACTGAGCACACCTAACATTTTCTTTTCTTTATGTTGTACTTTTGATCGGACCACAGTAGTAGAAGTGATCAGCTTCGTTATTAAAAAAGAAGTTAGTTTGGGGAATAGGGGAGGGCAGAAGAAGATTTTAGATTTTAGATTTGCCCTTGCCACTTAGCAGTAGTCCTGCAGACAACCTTATCTTGTTACCTTGCAACTTGTAGAAGTCGAACGTAGCTGTAACAGAAAAAATAACCTTTCCATTGGTCTATTTCTATACTAGGCAAACCTTATCGCTTCTCTTTTTCAAGGAAAATGTTTAGTATTTTCCTTTTTACTGCCTCAGCTTCTTCTTTTTATTATCCAGCATCAGACGTTTGGTTTCAGTAAATACACGGTATAACGTGGGTAAAAATAGCATACGTGTTCCATAAAAAAACACATAAAATTACAAGGATTTTCATACATTTTATTACTTTTTACTTTTTAGTGGTTTGCTTTTTGGGTATTTGATTTCTAATATACAGCATAGTAGATATAATATTTTAAAAACAATCCTTTAAATTTCAAAAATTGAGTTAATCGAACTAATTAAAATAATTGAAATTTTTTTATTGTTTTTAAATTAAAAGGATTTGAGGCAAGAAAACCCGAGAAGGGAATGACAAAGTTGCAGCTGCTGTCTTCTCTAGGTCTGGGTCGGAATTGCTTTATCAGGATTTCCTGGGGAGGGTTCCGAACAATCTCATCGTCCACCGCCGCCCTCACTGCTAAGGCAAGTGATTGATAAAATGACATGCCAACATCTTGATTAATTGTGTCAATCGAAAACTAAACATTGGCATTACAACCAATATGGTGAAGCAGATGTCAACGGAGTGCTATACGTTCGGCCCATATAAGATTGATCCCAAGGAGGTTTTCTATTCCAGCCCCCTTTCCTATGCGATGGTCAACCTGCGTCCTGTTGTTCCTGGTAATTACTACTAGTACTAATTACCACCACAGACTCTTTTCATTGCTATTATCACCCGACGAGATTCATCTTCATCATCTTTCCATCCAACTGTGTGTGTTTCCTGCTTTCATTATATATTTCTTCTAATTATCAATCGTCATTGATTTGCCTTTTTCTCCTTTGCAGGTCATATCCTTTTTTTTTAAACTCCAATTTGGGTTTTTTTTTTTAATCATTTTTGGTATACATGATTCTGGACTACACAATATAAAGTAATTTTCTTTCTAATCATTCGCTGCAAATTGAATTGTTCATATGGGAATGATGTAAACTTGAGACTGCAGCTTGGAGGAGAGGAGTGTAGCTGGCTTGCACACGCACAGACGTGTATGTATGTACAATACACCTTAGAAGATGTAAAGAAAACAGCTTGACAAAATTATTCTAACTATATTTAAATCATTACGTGCTAAAATGCAATCACAATTTAGGTTGCATTTGTTTTGTATAAGCGGGTATGGTTTTGGATCCAATTTGTTAGGAAATCATTCATTTTTCATTGTTGAAGAATTCGTGCTTGAATTTGGTTTTCTTAACATTGTACACATGTGCTTGTCTGCCCAAGGCGTGAAGTTAAGCGGTTTGTTGATCTCACCGTTGATGAGACCAGTGATTTGTGGCTAACAGCACAGAGGGTTGGTGGAGGGCTTGAGTGCCACCATAAAGCGTCATCGCTCACTTTTACTATCCAAGTAAGAGAATGGGAAATGCTCTATTACTTTTATTTAAATGTAAATAGGTTTCCCTTTTGTCTCAGACTTGCCATAGTACTTGACATTGTTTCTCAATCATGTTGTTGTTTCCAAATCATATTTTGGCACCCTCACCTTCTTAAATTTTGCTTTCCCTCCTTTCTGGCTGTAGTAGAGATGATAGAGATGGGGACCTCTATGTTCGTGGTTTTATGCTGTTCTTGGTTGCTCACCTCCTGTTTTTCAATTATAAGCCTTTTCTTTCGTGTTTTTGTTTTCATCTCTTGCCTTTCGATGCCTCTTGCCTCGAGATGCCTTTACAGTTGAATTTTTGAGTGAAGAAGGGTATATAGCTTCTGGAGAGAGTCTGTTAATGAGCACATAAACAAGGATGACCAGAGGCTTATGGTGGCAACCACACTTAGCAGATGAACAGAGGGTTTATACCATTCATACCAATCGAATTTATATGTAGAAGACACATGAACAACATTTTCAGGATTAAAACACTTGTTCAACAAGCTAATACAAGTGCAAAACCAGATTACATCTTAAGCATGCAATGCACCACGTTGAGCTTTTCAAATCAGCTTAAACATGCACCAAGATGCATGGTATCCAAGTGGATAGACATATAGCGTTCATTCCACTTGGCACATGTAAGCATTAGAGTCAACATTCCCCCTTAATGCTTGCATTGAGAACCTTCAGCTTGTCCCTGTGATGCTCGAATTTTGGCTTGCTCAGCGACATGAAGAGATGCTCATCTGCTACCTCAGCTTTCTCTACTGTTTGAGCAGTCTTTTCTTGCGTGTATGGTTTGTTTTTACAAACCTTTTCCATATGGCCAAACTTGTTGCAAATTCTGCACTTTGTGCTCGGCCTAAACCAGCAACTATTCCCTGCATGATTATGTTTCTTACAGTGAGAACAAATCTGAAGCTTGTTATTCCTGAACTGAGACTTGTTGTGGTGATAGCCTCTGTTTTCTTTCTCCTTTGACTCACCAGGTCCCTTTCTTGGTGCTGTCTCACCACTATCTTTGTCTTTGAATTTTGCAGTCAAGGCATTTTCAAGGACCTTCTCCACAACACTTTTTTTCTGGAAGATTTACACCTGAAAGCCTCACGCCATTACTCCTCTCAGCTAATGTATTTACATGTTGTTATGCATGCTTAGTTCTTAATGCATTTTAACACTTGTCTTATGCATGTAACCAAGTGTTGTAGGCTGTTATCCACGTTTTAACTTGTTGTAATTAAATGCCTTAAGCAACCAGTAATGAATGGGATGAACTTCAGTTCTGTGCTTACCATACTTTGTTCATCCATGCTTTCCTTGCCTGTAATAGAGGCTGCATCATTCAGCCATATCTCGAATTCTCCCAAAATACAACATTTACTAGAGTACTTTTGTTATAGTTTGGATTTAATATTTTCAAAAATTGTAAAATTCACATCCTATTGTTAATTCTCTTGGCCAAGTTAGACCTCAACCCTTCAATCTGGGGTGTACTCAAGCTTGGTATTTGTGACTCTTTGGATGCATTTTCTGAGTACCTCCTGTTAACTCTTATGTTTATTTGTACATTAACCCATTTCAAGTTTAGTAATTTGTTTTCTCATGCAACAACAAGCAATTAGTGTGTTTAAGTGATCACTTGAGAATGAAAAAATATTGCTTTCTTATAGAAAATTGAATGAGAGAAATTGATTGTGTGATACTTGTTGGAAGTTTTTGGCTGTTCTCACCATATGGTAATACTGCCGCTCTGTAAAGAGCATATGTTGGATCATTAAAAACTAAATTTTGTAGCATACGTGTTTGTTTGTACTTTAGGATGGGCCACAGTCAGGGCAGACAGTACCTCATGTTCACATTCATATCCTTCCGAGGAGAGAGGGCGACTTTGAGAGGAACGATGAGATCTATGATGCAGTAAGATAGATATTCCTATTTGCTTTGCTTTTATCAGCTAACCTTGGATAACTTGTGTTTCCACTGTCTGTTGTTCATTGTTAGATAGATGTGAAAGAGAAGGAAATGCAGGAAACGCTGGATTTAGATAAGGAAAGGAAGAACAGAAGCCCTGAAGAGATGTCTCGAGAGGCAGATGAATACAGATCACTTTTCTTGTAGAAATCATAAGTCTGACCTCTGTGCTGCATATATACCTACTGCAGTGGATTCCCTTGTCATTGATAGCACAAGGGCCTGAGTGGACATGGACGCTAGTTCTTGATTGAATTTCTCTGGAATTGAATTTTCTTTAGTGTGTTATTGTTGGTTCAGTTAATTTGTACTATTTAGTAATTGTACTGTATCATTAGATTTTGTGATAACGAAGCTCTGTGTGAGTGGCGTTTGGTGGGTATGGTTTCTGTTTGTTTCAATATTTGTCTTGTATTTAAGTGCGTTCATGGCGTGCGTGCACAAAGCATAAAAACCTTGTTCCATGCTGGTGAATTGATGATTGGGTGAGGAGCTGGGATGACAACTATGGTGAAGTATATGAAGATGATGCGACAGTAGCATATTGTCTGTGTAATGACTAGGGTGCTTTTTCAGATTGAGGAGAAGGTTTGACTTGTCCTATCTACAAGAAACGAGAGGGACCGACACGAAGGAACAAATGGATAAGCTGGGATAAGTTTAAGCTTGATTTGAGTAAGAGGTTAGAAACCTTTGCCTTAACTCTGAAGAAAATTGGAACAGATGGTTACCGTGATAATTCATCTACATAAGAAAGAGAGAAAGGAAAGGGGCAAAAAAACGCAAAAACAAAGAGCTGGTGGAGGCACAGCTAATCCTTATGCAAGGCATCATCTAGCTCTAGTTCCAACCCTACACGATTTCGGATAGATGCAGAGGCATCTAGAGGTGTTTTGCACTTCTTATGTAACTCCTTCAATCTGCCAACATCAAAATTATGCTTCTTGAACAATTTTCTCTGCCTGGAGAGAAAAAGCCTCTTCATCAAATCTTGGTATGTGGGATCTCTTGAAGTGAACAGGAAGTAAGCATAGCCTATGACTATGCCAGTGGTAGTGGTGAAAAATGCAATTGGTTCCATAACATCCCACGAGAATTCCCAAAATGTTAGGCGGAAGAAGAGTCCAACTTGTACCACAGCTAATCCTAGACCAGTCCAAAGGATGCGGCGAACTTGCTTATGTGCCAACACATCAATCTCTTCCTTCTTCTCCTGCAGCCTCTTTAGCTCATCCCTAATGGGGTCATCTTCAGGAGTCAATGCAAGAGGTACTGCTCTTCTAACAAGATCCACCACCTAAGCAAATGATAATGGGTTTCAGCAAAATCAGTCTGCATATTCAGTGGTTCCCAGTAGGGAAAAAAAAGTAATTCTTAAGAAAGAAAAGTACGATGAACTTTGGGGGAGAAAACAACCACATAAGTTTTGAGATCCACGTATGGTATAAAAGCAAAAGAGTTGGGTAAAAGTGCAGGAACATCAGTTACATTAGCGATTCATATTCCTTCTGGAAGCTCAAGTAAAGGAGCTAATAACAGGACTGCAGGAGAGAAATGACGGAATGATTTGGAGTTATTGCAAGCATAGAACACGAAAAATGCAATAACAGCAATATGGCAAAAATAAGTGGTTTGGATTGGGAAGAGGAGGGGAAGAGAAGTGCAGAGGGCTTTGGGAGAATAATGGCAATAATGCTTAGTGTACCATTTGGTTTAAATACGGGGTCAAGAAGAATTTGGTGGAAGGCTAGAGGTGCAGACAAAGCTGAATGAGGTACCAACTGAGCAATTGCCATTAACACAATTTTCTGGGTCTAAACACAGCATAATATTGTCATGTCAAAAAAAATAGATTGGACAACACATGACTGAAGGTAACCATCTGTAGATAAACCTTTGTGCTATGGATTGATGCATGCAAAAAGTTTTAAATGCCTAATTCTCATCTATGTTATTACCAGGAAAGAACAGTACATACAAATCTTATGAAGTCTGTCCATGAAGATTATATTATAGACTGTTGCATGAAACAACTTTTCAATGCCTTAATTCTCATATGTGTTGTTACCAGGAAAGAACAGTATATAAAAGAATTTTGTGAATTGTGTACATGAAGATTATAGTATCACTGTTCAAGTATTATCTGTGCACACGCATAGGAGCATGGATGGATGAGCAATAATGTAAACAATTAGGACTTTTTCCATTACAATTACGTGAAATATACCAAGTGGTCTTACAAATTTTCACAGTAGAGAGGCATCACAAATTTTGGCTGACAGAATTCTTAGAAGTGAAAACAAAGCACCAGACCGACCGAAAGGCATAATGCATGTGTTCTAATGCATTTTTTAATATACTAGAATCTTGTAGACATGTTAGAGCATTATTTATAAAGGTTAATTACACATTTAGTACTTGAACTATAGGCAATCGTTTGATTTGGCATCTAAAGCTTAAAATTGTGCAAGTATTCAAACTTTGCTTCTGTTAAGCATAATGCACATTTAACTAACTCAATTAGAAAGTAGTCTAACGTGTTTCCCAACAGCCTATCAGAATGTGCCAGCTACCGGGTTTTTAATAGCTGTTGGGACACCCCACACTTTATGCTAATGGAATAAAGGAATTGTGCAATAGCATTGATAGAAGCAGAATTTGAGTACTTGAGTCGGCATTTTTAAATTTTAAAAACTAAATCAAACATTTGATTATAATTTGAGTATTGAATTTGTCATTAACCCTATTTTATAATGAACATGAATTATTTACAAATCATTAGGATAAGCAACTTTAGTAACTTGATTGTTTCGTCAAGGGGAAAGGAAAAGAAAAAAAGATAAAGTAAGGCCTGCTTAGATAAATTAAAGGTCATATGCTGAATGATGGAAGCATGAAATTTGAAGAAGCCCCAATGGCGTATGACTCATAACTCTAGATTTCAAAGCAACGCAAGGAATGAACAAAGCTTTCAATAAAAAAGGAAAAATAGAAAGGAATATCAGACTCTAGAGCGCATAGAGAGAGAAAGTGGAATTGGCAGAAGTGCCCACTATTAGAGAAGAATGGAAGGTGGTAAGTAAGAAACACAAAACACAAGTTTGCAATCAAATATGATGCAAATTGATTGCATAAATAACATATCTAAGATGACAAGCCAAACATTAATACTGTTAAAAGAATATTCATCACTAGCTCAAGTGAGGAAAAATTTGGTACCCATCGCCAAAATATGATGCTTTTTTTTTTTTATTTCTTCCCGGAATGTACAAAAACAACAGAAAAACAAAATCCAAAGCGACGCGAAGGCAAAGCCAATGAAAAAGGAAGCATCTGAAATGACAAACACACTAAAGTAGAATGGAAGGGAATAATATTTAACATGAACTGGATTCGATTGGCAAATCCATTCTCAATCGCTTCTCAAATTCAAGAATCATGGATTCGATTACGTCGACATAAAGACACTAATACAAGAGAAATAAAGGTTAAAAGATGGGTACCTTATCAGGATGAAGATACACCTTGTCGCGAAATAGAAGTACAACGCCTGCCTCATCCAGAACGCGTGCAAAAGCGATGGCCTCGTCCAGAGATCTGGCAACGCCCATGCTCTCGCAGGCCTCCAGTAACTCCGAGTAACCTATCACCTCTTTGCCTTCCATTCCTAGCTTCGTCTTGAGCGATTCCACGTTCACCAGCCTCATTAGCTTCTTGGCCTCCGCGAATGTTATGCTCTCCAGTTCTGCTCCTGATCCTGCGTTTTTGGAATCAGAGGTTGCATTGGGATCAGAAGATGTAGAAGATAACCAAAGTTTTCTACCGCAGAATACTGGATTGGTTCTCAATGTCAATCCCTCCAACAGCAGCGGCGAAGACGGAGGTCTCCTACCAACTGCCGCAGACGCGCCCTGCTTGAAAGCCTCGCACCACCACAACCTCCTCCACATGCTTGCTTCAGTATATCTCGATATATAATATGTATGCCCTTTAAACGTAATTTGGCATTATGTATGTATGTGTTTTCTGTTGTATTTTGATTGATCCAGTTCCAAATCATAGATGATCCAGTGAATTTCTTTATTTGGTCGTGGTAATAAACTCCCTGGGTTTGTCCATCTTAACGAACGGATCTAGGTTTGGCTTGGAAGAAGGAAAAAGATGGCAGGCAAAAAGTCGTATTTAATAAAATCAAGCAAAGAAAGGGATTTTTCTTGTGATGCAAATTAAACAAAAAGAAGACGACCCAAAAGAAGAATATTAAGGCAAGTTTATGGTGGGGCGGTGAGAAAAGGTCGGCACAACATGCTGTGGACAGACCAAGGAAAGCGCATTCGCCGATCGCCAACTCTCATTCTCATCCATCCAGCGCTAATAACAAAAGAGTACAACTACTGATCTACTGCTACGATTTCGATTGTTCAACTTTTGATCCATGGGTACGGGTTGCGTTATTAATTATGGCAAGCTAACGCATTAATGCGAAGGCAATTACAAGACCTGCCCATTTGACCATTACCCTAGACCCTCACCTACTAAATATGGATTGGTCCCGCGCATCATTCGATGAATGATGTCTGATGAAATAATGCTCCACAGAGAATGATGAAATAATGCTCCACAGAGAATGATGAAATGACTGGCTCCTATCGTTCTCCTCATCACCGATTAAGCATTCTTAGCTTGCTGCATATGCTCGAATTTGTCACCATCGCTTGGTTCACAAAGATCAAATTCCTTCTCTTACCAATTCCCAAAACCATGTCTGAATTACACACTTCACATTCACAAAACACCACTAACAATCGATTTTACAGACTCATTTTACAATTAGTATCCATAATTTGATACAACAAAGGGTCTTGTTCACATTGCAGGCCCACCATTAAACACACATTTGGATTATTCACTGTGTCTTGCTTTTGAAACTGTTTTAATCAATCCCTTTATTATCTTCCAAAACCATGCTACATTCATCAAGGCCAACATTGCAGGTACAGTGAGCAAGCTGTAGAAGCCCAAGGGAAATATCTTCTTAACCTGTAATAAATAAAAGAAAAAACAAATTAATGCAAACAATCTTCTCTTAACACACACAAACAACTGCATAAGGCTTAATGTATGATATCGATTTTGTCCTACACACATCAAACAACCCAGATAAACTTGCTTCCCTATTAAATAAAAAAAATAATACACAAGTTCTTATAAAAACCTGCCCAAAATAACTGTAAAAATATGAAATTCTAGCACTTCCTCATTCAAAATCCTAGAAAGCATTAAGTTATTGGGATTTAGGGTTTTGACTTTATTTGTGCATGGCCATGAGCAGAGATGCACGTGTAGATTGCCGATTGATTTGAAGAATTTGCAATTTGATTTCAGCTTAAGTTTCAAACCTGTTCAAATATATAACATTGTAGAATTGGAAAGACAAGAACCTTTTAGGTTGCAGAACACAACACGCCAGATTATGAGAAACAGATAATACCATAATAGCATAAGAGTTTTGCTTATATAAGCTTAAGCTCATTTACTCAAACACTAGACCAAGGAGCACCACTCACCTGATCAAAATGGTTAAGCATGTGGGCAAAAAAATAGATGAACAGAAAAATCCTTGCAATCTAAAATCATCGAAGAAGATGTCAGTGAAGCAGTAACAATGAAATGAACGAGAAAGCAAAAGGAATTTAAACAATACACTTCAACCATGTCATTCAATATTTAAATCCTCTCATGGTCTTGCTCTGATTATTTCGGCAGGATACCCACCAATAATTTAAGAACTTGTTCGTTTTGAAACAAATCATGTGGTGAACAGATGATGTACCCTACATAATGAGATCTTTGCAACAAGAGATGAAAGACCTGAATGTCGATGATGCAACAAACCTTTCCCATTATAGAAATTAATTCGTATAACCTAAAACAAATAGAAACCCCTGATCTAAATCAAACAAATGAAAGGCCAAAAAGCTGTATTCATGAAATTCATTAGTTTGTCTTTTCACACAGAAATGTGCCCATAAGTCGTAACAGCATCAACATGATGTCAGGAAGATAACTGCATGGATTCAAAGTTTAACAGATGTTCCAAGGAGACGACTAAAGAAGAAACTCATTCCTTTTATTTTGTAGGATATTTAACACTATCGTAATTATGATAGCAATACACCCGATAATAAAACCCATTAAAAATATCACCAAAAATGACATTATTTTACTTTTTAAGAGAAAAGAGGAAAAAGCTTTTAGTGCCATCCCAACAAAAATGCAGTACAATTGTCTGATATAGGTCATGTCACAAAAGAAACACAGAAAGTCCAAAAATCTTAGTGTATCTCCATAAGTTGAAGAGAATACCAAAAACAAAGAGATCTGAATATAACTTATACACCCCCTTTAAAAAAAGTACCAGCATACATCTCCTTCTGCAGACCAAACGGGCAAAGTAATTTTGCCTCACAAATAACAGTTCTATTCTTCTTTACACTGTTAAAGAACAACTTGACAAAGAGATGCTTAACAGGCCATGGCAAGAGACAAACAGAACCCGCTAAAGGGAACGTAGCATTTTTTAAGGTGTTCTGGATATTTTCACGTATAACAAATGCCCTTCAAGTTAAAAAAGCAAAGTGCTTCACTGCCAATGATTCCCAATTTCATCTCAATTAATGTCAAGGAGCCAACATGGAGCCCAGAATGCACAAAATAACAGCAGGCCAATGGTAAAGAACCAAGATTTGAGGCATGATAGACAGTACCAACCACCCAAAGAACAATGCAATGCCATTGTAGATATAAATGTTAGAGCTCTTCTGACCAGCAACATCCAAGTACCTGGATTTGTAGTCATAGTAGTAAGACAGTGTTGATGAACCGGAGAAGATAAAAATAGCAAATTTTCATACGTTAACCCACCATCTCAAATTTACAAAAGGTGTTGTGCTCTCTGAGAAGAGAACCATTAATATGTAAATCTGCCCTTGACTGCTTATTAGGGAGAGAAAAATCGAAAACATGGATAGCCCATGGTGCAGGACCTGATAGAGATAAAGGAGATGAACAAATTGAACCACTTAGCATGAACCCCTAAGCCAACATTTCAAGTGATCAAGTATTTGAACGAGAGAGCGGCAAATGCCAAAAGTTTATTAAAAGAACCAAATTATTGCTTATGTTGATGCTTTAAATTAATTTGCTTCCAAGTACTAGGCCCAATTCAGAGCAAGAAAATAATCTAATCGACAATAATATAAATAACATCAGGCATACTTCTATACTTACATACTCCAGACCTCCTAAAGCCGGAAAATGCCAAAAAATCATCGCCAAGTCTGATAGAAAATAACCAATAGAGAACTGTACAGTATAAAGGAACGGAATATTAATAAGTAAGAAGTTTCCAGCTAACCATCAACAAATCATTACCAAGCATGTTACAGGCATACTTGAGGAGAAAAAAAAAAACCATCATGAGTGAAGTTCAGCAAACTTGTAAAGCAGCATTGAATGTGCTTGGCAAACCACATACCATTACGTTAATAGAAACGAGTAGTCCAGATATTGGTGCATAATATAAACTAATTGAACTTCGCGAACAATCCTATGTAAAACTGAATTAAAGGAATAGACAAAAAAAATTGATGTGAAACAAGTCTGGAAATATCCCTCCTACATCAGCTTACCCCTAATATCGTGTTTGATATAATAGAGGTTCTATTAACAATCAACTCATCACTGGAATCCTCATGAAAAAGATCTGAGACAAATAGGAGGTACAGAGAAGCCAACGCTGCAATAAGAGCATGGAAAGTTGAAAATCCCCTGTAGAAAATAAAGCTATCAAGATTAATGTTGTAAAAAAAAAAATCTAATATGGACAACTTTTATACAAAATAAGAATATAGGACAAAATTTCACCGATTGTTCCATTCAACTTTTTTTTCATTGCTTAGCTTTCTGTATCCTTTGAAACAAAAATGGCTGATGAAACCTGTTATTTTGTAGACCTGCATGAACATAATTGAACACATTATTTGAATTTATTGGGTGAGAGAGATTATTATCTGACAAACAGTATTAAAGTTAGTTAAGATGCACTCTGCTTTTCTTTCTAACAATATAAACAGATGATTAGGGTAGAAAAATTAACACAAGGAGCTACATTAAGTACCAAATAAAAGGACATATAACTCATTCATTACATCAATCTTGTAGACTTTTCAACTACTGAAGCTACTAATAAATAGACCAAAAAAAACAAGAGAAGTTACCATTACTATATAAAAAGAAAGAACAAGAAATTCTTATCCCAGACTCCCTCAAAGCTACTCATGTTTACTTCCTCCTGAAACTCTAGCCAACTTACGGTACTCAATAACAGAGTCATATTATGTTTCCACCACATGATTTTTTTTGTTAGGTAACTTCAAATATCCTCAATGTAAAAATATGAGCACAAGAAATTAGATATACCTATAAATTCTCCTAAACTTTAAGAGTTAATGTGAATTCCATCATCTTGATGTCAAATCTGATACTGCAGTTCAAAGACAGACCTAAAGCGAATAATGTAAGATAGAAAGGTTTACATATGATGTTAATATCAGTTTCTACAATTTTATTTCAAGCTGTATGATAAGAAAACATAGCTAGAATCCTGCAACCTTTAGAGGACTTAAAACAACTAATAAACTGCTCCAACTTGGGCATAGACATCAGATGTAGATATGGATAACTTACACTCATCAAAATCCCAAATTTAAGCTAGCAGGATATGTGTCCAAAACTGGATACAGGTACTGGAATCTTTTAGTCATTCCAAAATAATGGTGTAGAGCTGTATACTTTAAGTTTGCCAAACATTTTTATGTCAAACAGTAAGCCACATATTCTGAATCAAAACTGAAAAACTGGCTGAATGAAATGCTAAGCAATTTAAACAACCTCAATCTTACTTTATATAACAACAACCATTACCAGAAAAAAAATCTAGGTGACTATCAAACAAGATGTAGGCCAAAAATTAAGTAACATGAATAAGAAAAGGCTAAGGATGTGTTAGTGAGTGCCAAGATTGTATTGAATTTATAAAAGTGAAAAAGAAAAATTCTAAGTGGATCTTAAATCGCTAAAGAGCAATGGAACCGAAATCTACAAAGAAGAACAGATATAAAAAGAGCTCTAATTCACCAAAAGTCTCCCTGGTATAAGCAAAAGCATATTAGGAGACTTACTAGTTTGCAGGTGATGATGCTAAAAGAGCATGATGCTAGCCATTGAAATTCTTTACTTGAACTGAGTCTCAGAACGATGGGTGTAAAGGCAGGGGGAAAGGAGGGCAAATCCACCATACTGTTATTATGGAAAAATTATGAGAGACGAAATTGCATCAAAGGCATGTTGTGCAAACTTATATATCAGAAAAGAATATGCAGTACAAGGGGTATAGTATGTGAATCAGAAAATCAGAGAGACAAGAAACATATGTAACTGCCTGCCCAAGTTATGAACTTACCCAACACGGGGGCTGGCTGCAAAATCCTGTTTATTACTACTGCTACAACTACTAATTACCATATAGCATCATTTAAGAATATCAGAGTAATTCAACCAAGTAGACTGAAGTCATGAGCAAAACCCTAAACAAGGATTAAAAAAGGTAGAAAAAACTCAAAAAAAAAAGCTTTTGCTTCAAGGAAAAATCCAAATTGAGTCGTGAGAAACTTTGACAAAATATAGATGGTAAAGGTAACAGTATGAAAAGAATGAGAAAGAGAGGCAGCTCACATTGCAATTTGCTGGCAGTGAGAGGGGCAGTCTCTCCTTACACTATAACAAATCCAAATATGAAGAGCGGGTCAACAAAGAGACGAGAAGAGCACTATTGAAGACGCACAGAGAGGTGCAGATGAGTGGAGTCTTTAGTAGCTGTTGGTTGTTGCCCAAATTGTTAGAAGTGACCTCACCGACCACCAGACTGGATGGTCCATGGTCCGCGTGGGTTTTAACTTCAACTTTTAACTCTCAAGTCCAACCTCTCTTCTGTTTCGTCCAGATTCAAAAATTTTTAATTTTGTTAGAATGGTCGCTGACGTGACATCAAAGTTACAACTAATTTTGAAGAGTGTAATTTTAATAGTTCACGAATTAACTATAAAAAATATTTAAGGAGGCAGTAAAAAATTTATGTTACGGAAAGGAGTAGTATTTTATTGTCAGTTTTAACGGCTCAACGTGAAACGTGATTACACTTTTTTACGAATTAAATCAAGCAAATAAATACTGCTTTATGCTTACCACTCCTGCTGTGGAAAACAAATAAGACGAATACCAAGCAAGACGATAATGTTTATTACTAAACTGTTAGTCCACATGATTTTATTTCACATCGTTGCATATTAACACATGGGAAAGATAAAGCCAAAGCCACGCGACGAAAGATGCACAAAACACAGTATTTACTTGCTCTCTGCTTACTTATGTCCGACAAGTATGCGGCATAACAGGTGAAACACACAAGATTTCATCACCTCTAGTAACCTGCCCATGCCGACCATTCCCTTCTCAACAATCACTGGAATGTGTCTGATTCGGTTATCTGCCAAAATACTTCAGGTTACAACTAGCTTGCCAAGGAAGAGCCTAATGAAAAGACAGTATATGTCCTAGAAGCAGCATACTGTACCTGTCATCAATTGCATTGCTCGCAGAATTTTGGCCTCAGGTGTGACCATAATGAGCTGGTTCTACAACCACCATATAATGGAATCTTAGTATTCCCAACACAAACAGTGGTGTAAAGACGCATCTAAACAGTCAGCCATAAATAATAGAAGTAAATTTAAAAATTTACTCAAATAAAAGCAAAAAGGAATTCCTGTTTAGAGTAATCCGCATGCATAGGAATGCCACTTCAGATAGACTATTTGGATTTGTTTCGAAAAGAAGTCTGCTTGACAAAGGACTCCAAATGAAGAGGAATAAGTACAAACATATTGACCACTATTGAACATATCACATCCCTCAACCATATCCTTTGACTAAATATTTATCCAAGGAAATAGCAAAGTTCTGAACAACAGGCACAATGTTCCAATAATTTAATATTTTAAAATTACCAGGTAGGTTCAAACGTATAAATGATCCATTATAGAACCAAAGTACAAGTTGACTACTATTGAAGTCTTTCATTGTTTGGATTCTGACTACGTTCCACATTACACAAATCTTAGAATCACATAGGCAGTCAGAACTGCAATAGAGCATGCAGGACTAACTTCTAGATGTTTCCTCAACTGGTCTCGGACTTCTCCAAAGCTGCAAAAATGATTTTAGAGTAAGTGGAAGGAGACACCAAACAAATATAGCAATAAAATGCACATAAACATGAGGAAGAAAGAGAGTCAAAATAGATTGAAGGTTGGGAAGGGAGACAGAGAGAGAGTTTACTGTTATAGTTCAGAAGCTTCTCAATGAGGTCAACATGAGTCATAAGCATTCGCCTACAGCAATATCGAACCAAGCCCAAAGCATCAAGAGCATCTCTGCATGCCAAACAAATCACAACTTATTCTCTACAGACTAATGCTAGTAAATACCAATCGGAGTATTAAAGCTAGGCTGACCACCAAGATTCATAGATGATCAATAATGCATAAATTTGATTGTTACTCATCAACTTTCAACATAATATTATCAAATACATGCTTGGGTGCTTAGATTAGATACATTTCCTTATTCCATATGGGTGAAGGAATGCATATTTTCATCAATCAAGTAACATTAGCCAACACTGATAATTTGCATTTGGGGTATACAAAAAATGTTTCTTTGACAAACAAGCAAGAGCATCTTTAACCATTTCGTTGAAAAGATTATGTTCAAAGTTTCTTGGTTATACAGATACTAAGTAATCATAAACCCTCAAACACCCAAATTAAGCTTTCTTAAAAGCTTTTAAAAAATATCTATCAAAGAAATCATCCAAATCACCAATCATATGCAGTCACTTACAACAACAATGCAATTAACACAATAGATAATTTAGATCAACAATGAAATTACTTAAAATCTATTAAAAAACAACAACAATAAAGCCAAAAAATAATCAATAAGAAGATAATTAATGATTAAACAAGCGAGATAGAGAGAAAGAGAGGTTGTTACTAACCCTTCAGTGTAGTCGGCCTGGAGAAGATCAAGGTAAGTATCCCATTTGTTACCAATAACCTACAAATACCCAAACCAATATTTCAAGCTAGTGCAACACAGTCACCAAAAACCTCAGGCTATTACCTACCTACATTAAATCGAAAAAAATCTAAATACAAATAGAGTATATATTATTCTATTACAGTGTTTTTGGGATAATCAAAAAAGAAAATAAAAGATAAGTGAGGAAAAGACCTTCCCACATGTGAAGCAGCGAACTGGAATAATCATCTTGTTCTGTTCTTGTTCTTGGCTTTGCCCTAGTTCCCTCTCTAGATTTATAAAGAAGAAGGATGCCCAAGAATAAGATAACAATTAAACCAAAATAAGATCTCCGGGTTTTTCTAACCCTATACAGAACAAAGATTAGATTTATAAAGAATAAAGATGCCCAAATATAAGATAATAATTAAAAACTAAAAAGAGCTAAAAATCGATCTGGAATCAAGCAAGACAGCTGGCAAAAAATCATACAGAGGTAAAAGGCCTGGTACAAAAGGCTCGAACCAAACAAGCAGGGACCAATGCAAAGGGCCTCTGCCCATCTAAAACGTAAACAGGTGTGGTAATGACATCTGACCAGGGATATAAAAGTCTTTTGCATTGACTCCAAACCATGGAACACTAGGTGAGGGGTCTATCATATCCTCATTTGATTTAGTACATATTTGACTTAACTTTTTTTTAATTTATCTACTTTTTAAAAGTAAAAATCAGATTAAATATAATTTTTTGAAAAGTTCTTAAAAAATAATTTTTTTTAAAAAATAAAATTTAAAAAAAAACTTAAAAAAAACAACTCTAAGGAAGAGCTTTTTTTTTTCTCTTCTTTTAAAAATATAAAAAAAATTATTTTTATTTTAAAGATATCTTTATTTATTAAAAATAATTATAATATTACTCTCTAAAAAAAATATCATCTATGATAATTTTAACAAAAATTATAACTTATAAGAAAAAATTTACCAAACAATTTTAACTTGATTTTAAAAATTATTATTTTTCATAAGAGTTTCATAATATCTTTTAAGATAGATACCATAAATGTTAGAACCTACACAAAAAACTAAAACGAAGGAGTGCTCTGGCTTTGATTGAATTGAGTCTTACTCCATTTTCCTTTCCCATATAACAACAGTTGAGCTTCAAAAAAAACCACTGCAAAACATCAATAGATGCAGCAATCCGCAAGGAAGCAAAGTAAAAACCACTCCAAAAACACAAAAAACAGAGTCTCTAGCTCCCAATAACACATAATCCAATAATCTGAAACTAGAATCTATCTGATCCCTTCAAAATCACCACCCATTAAAACTAAATCTAACACCTTTTAGAAGAATAAAAACACCCAGATCAAAAAAACACACATTAAATACAAAATAACCAATTCCAGATTCAATTTAGCAAAGATCATTTACTTTCAGTTCACTTATTACAGAAGAAAGAAACATGAATGCATAAAGAATACAAA
This sequence comes from Theobroma cacao, assembly GCF_000208745.1. Lineage (NCBI taxonomy): Eukaryota > Viridiplantae > Streptophyta > Magnoliopsida > Malvales > Malvaceae > Theobroma > Theobroma cacao. The sequence continues at coordinate 38,606,795 of NC_030858.1, forward strand.
CAAAACTAAAATTAAATGAGAATTATTGAATTAAAATTACCTGATTGAATGGATTATTAGACAGAGAGAAAGAAAAATATGTTTTTTTTTAGAGAAAGGTGATACGGATAGGATAAATTTCAAGGTATTATACAGTTTTTAGAGTGAAGGAGACCTTGCACTCCGAGAAGATCGGTAGCTAGCCTTTTTTAGAAAGAGATGAAACTGGGGGCAGAAGGAAAGGGAAGAGAAGAAAAAAAAAGGAAAGAGAAAGAAAGAGGGAGCCGTTGCTAGAAAGGTTAGGCCGACGACAGGACCGAGTAAGGGAGAGAGGGTTTAGAGAAAACGGGCAGCCTGCTAGGGCTAGGTTAAGATTTTATAAGAAAACTAAACCATGTCGTTTTATGGATACAAAAAGAAGAAAAAGAGGTGGGTTGGATTCAATTTAACCGATTTATTATATTTATGTAATTTTATTTTTTATGTATAAATTAAATTTAGGAAATTATATTAAAAAAAGATAAATGTCACGAATTTCGTATCAATAAAAAATGAGTAAATCTTAGTTATATAAATACAAATATTTTACTACTTATCATATATATTTTTTTGGTTGAGAATGTGGATTCATGATTTAAAGGTTTATAACTCTATTTTTCAGAGTTTAAGGTCGCAAAAGATTATATTTAAGTTTCAACTCGTGACATAAGAATAAAAAATAAAATAATTTTTTATAAGTAACAAAAAATAAAATAATTAATTGAATAAAGTAAATAATGACTTGCCAAAATTATTGAGGGATCCAAAATTATTTTCACAAAGTGGATTAATTTTAAATAATTATAAACACATAAGATAAAAAAAAGTAGTAATTAAAATGGAAGATAATTTACAAAGTTTCATCATTAAAATTAAGAAAATTTTAATAAACGTAATTAATATTCATTTTATTTTGACTTTAAAAAATATTCATTTTATTTTAATAATTTTATTATATAAATTATGTAGCTTATGAATAATTACTTTCAATACATTACATTTTCTCAATTTTAATTTTATTTTGTTATTAGAATCATCAAAATATGATTATATTAATATTAGCATATATTAAGATATAAAAAATGAAATGTTTTCAAAAAATTAAAAATTATTTAAATAAAAAGTTTTGCTTAGTAAGATATGAGAAAATATTTTTAAAATATTGATATTTAAAAATAATTATTTTTAATTTATTATTATTACTATTATTTATAGTATTTTCAAATTTAAAATTACTATTTTTACTATTATTATTTTTATTTTCAATATTATGTAATTTAAAATTATTTTTTTATAAAAAAATTAAAATCCACACAAAGCGGCCCACCACTCTAGTCATTTGGTATTTATTGTTTCATAAAGTGCTTAAGAATTAATATTTTCAAAGTAAATAAAATAAGTCAAATCCACCAAAACAAATAATTTTAAATAAATAAAATAAGTGGGGGGCCATTCCCTAATAATTTTAAAAATTTTATAATTACTTTTATTTTTAAAAAAAATTATAATTTTGTTCTTAAAAATAATTTTAATATATTTTTATTTTTAAAAAATTTATAATTTTATTTCTACAATAATTTTTTATTTAGTGAGATGCCTCACAATAATTAATCAACAATTAATTTTAATAGAATTAAAATAAAAGTTTATATTTAATGCATTGACAATACCAAATCATACCACATCATCATAATGATAAATTTAAAATTTGTAAAGACTTAAAATTAAACATTAAAATATTTTTTATAATTAATAAAATAAAATAAAAAATATTTTTACTTCTCCCTAAACCTTTTTTCACATTTTTAAATTTCATTCTTTAAAAACTTAAAAAAATTTTAAAACTCATAATAAATAATTAAAAAAATTAAAAATATGTTAAAAACATAAAAAATCTTTCAAATTTTTGAAAAATCTCTTAAAAACCTTAAATATGCTTAAAAGTATCTTTAAAATGCTTAAAAATTCATAAAAAAGAGTTAAAAATACTTAAAAATACATACAAAATCTTTAAAAAATGACTTAAAAAATCTTCAAAATCTATAAAATTCCTTGAAAACACCTTAAAAATACTTTCAAATACATGAAAAAACCTTTAAAATACTTAAAATTACCTTAAACATTCTTAATAAGAGCCTAAAAATACTATAAAAAAAACTTTAAAATCCTTAAAATTTGTAATAAATAATTAAAAAAATTAAAAATCCCTTAAAAACATAAAAAAATCTTTCAAATTTATTGAAAAATCTCATAAAAACTTTAAATATGCTTGAAAGGATCTTAAAAATACTTAAAAATTCATTAAAAAAAACTTCAAAAATGCTTCATTAGACTACAAAAATTTTTAAAAAATACTTAAAAAACTTTACAAACACTTAAAATTCCTTGAAAACATCTTAAATATCCTTTAAAATCAATAAAAAAATCTTAAAAATACTTCAAAAATATTTAAAAAATGGCTTGAAAAACTTTAAAAATCCATAAAATTCCTTGCAAACACCATAAAAATCCTTTGAAATCCATAAAAAAATCTTAAAATTCGTAATAAATAATTAAAAATATAAAAATCTCTTAAAAACATTAAAAATCTTTCAAATTCCTTAAAAATCTCTTTAAAACCTTAAATATGCTTAAAAGGATCTTCAAAATACTTAAAATCTATGAAAAAAGTCTTAAAAATGCTTCAAAATACTTCAAAAATCTTTTAAAAATCCTTTAGAAAACCTTAAAAAATCCTTCAAATTCTTTAAAAATACCTTAAAAATCCTTTGAAATACATAATAAAAAACCTTTAAAATGCTTAAAATGACCTTCAACATCCTTAAAGAGAGCAAAAAAATCTTTGAAAAAAACTTAAAAATCCTTAAAATTCATAATAAATAATTAAAAAAATTAAAAATTCCTTAAAAACATAAAAAAAATTTCAAATTCCTTGAAAAATATCTTCAAAACCTTAAAAATGCTTGAAAGGGTCTTAAAAATTCTTAAAAATCCATAAAAAAAACCTTAAAAATGCTTCAAAATACTTCAAAAATGTTTTAAAAAATACTTTAAAAAACCCTAAAAATCTTTAAAATTCCCTGAAAACACCTTAAAAATCTTTTGAAATCCATAAAAAAACCTTAAAAATGTTTAAAATGATTAAATATCCTTAAAAAGAGCCTAAAAATCCTTGAAAAAACCTTAAAATCCTTAAAATACGTAATAAATAATTAACAAAATTAAAAATCTCTTAAAAATATAAAAAATCTTTCAATTTTTTTTAAAAACCCCTATCAATAAAAATAATCTTAAAATTACTTCAAAAGACTTCAAAAATCTTTAAAAAATATTTTAAAAACCTTTGAAAATTCATAAATTTTCTTGAAAATACCTTTAAAATTCTTTGAAATCCATAAAAGAAACCTTAAAATGCTTAACATAAACTTAAACATCCTTAAAAAGAGCCTAAAAATCCTTGAACAAATCTTAAAAAGTCCTTCAAATTCGTAATAAATAATTAAAAAATAAAAATTCCTTAAAAATATAAAAAATCTTTCAAATTCCTTGAAAAATCTCTTAAAAAGCTTAAATATGTTTAAAAGGTTCTTAAAAATACATAAATTTCCAACAAAAAAACCCTAAAAATTATTCAAAATACTTCTAAAATCTTTAAAAAATACTTTAAAAACTTTAAAAAATCCTTAAAATTCCTTGAAAACACTTTAAAAATCTTTTGAAATCCATAAAAAAATATTAAAAATGCTTCAAATGAACTTAAACATACTTACAAAGAGCTTGAAAATCCCTGAAAAAACCTTAAAAAATCATTAAAATTCGTAATAAATAATTAAAAAAATTAAAAATCTCTTAAAAACATCAAAAGTCTTTCAAATTCTTTGAAAAATCTCTTAAAAATCTTAAATACGCTTAAAAGGATTTTAAAAATACTTAAAAATCTACGAAAAAAACTTTAAAATGCTTCAAAAATCTTTTAAAAATCCTTCAAATTCCTTGAAAACACCTTAAAAATCCCTAAAATCCATAAAAAATATTAAAAATGCTTAAAATGACCTTAAATATCCTTAAAAAGAGCCTAAAAATCCTTAAAATTTTAAAAAATCTTAAAATTCGTAATAAATAATTAAAAAAATCAAAAGTCCCTTAAAAAAATAAAAAAATCTTTTAAATTCCTTTAAAAATCTCTTAAAAACCTTAAGTATGCTTAAAAGGATCTTAAAAATGCTTAAAAATCCATAAAAAAAACTTTAAAATGCTTGAAAAGAATTCAAAAATCTTTAAAAAATGCTTTAAAAAACCTTAAAATCCTTAAAATTCCTTGAAAATACTTTAAAAATCCTTTGCAAACTATGAAAAAAATCTTAAAAATGCTTTAAAAGACTTCAAAAATCATTAAAATCTACTTTAAAAAACCTTAAAAATCCATAAAACTCCTTAAAAACACTTTAAAAATATTTTGAAATACATAAAAAAACTTAAAAAATACTGAAAATGACCTTAAACATAGTTAAGAATAGCCTTAAAATACTTGAAAAAAACTTAAACAATCTTTAAAATTCGTAATAAATAATTTTAAAATTTAAAATCCCCGAAAAACATAAAAAATCTTTGAAATTCTTTGAAATATCTCTTAAAAACCTTAAATATGATTAAAAAGATCTTAAAAATGCTTAAAAATCTATGAAAAAAACCTTCAAAATGCTTCAAAATACTTCAAAAGTCTTTTAAAAATACTTTAAAAAACCTTAAAATTCCTTGAAAACACCTTAAAAATCCTTTAAAATCCTTAAAAAAAAACCTTAAACTTTAAACATCCTTAAGATGAGCCTAAAAATATTTGAAAAATCTTTAAAAAATCTTTAAAATTAGTAATAAAAAATTAAAAAATTAAAAATCCCTTAAAAGCATAAAAAATCTTTCAAATTCGTTTAAAAATCTCGTAAAAACCTTAAATATGCTTCGAAGGATCTTAAAAATACTTTAAAATCCATGAAAAAAACTTTAAAAATTTTTCAAAAGACTTCAAAAATCTTTAAAAAATACTTTAAAAATTTAAAAAAAACCTTAAAATTCCTTGAAAACACCTTAAAAATCCTTTGAAATTTATAAAAAAAAAAACCTTAAAAATGTTTAAAATTAACTTATACATCCTTGAAAAGAACCTCATAATCCTTGAAAAAACCTTAAAAAATCTTTAAAATTTGTAATAAATAATTAACAAAATAAAATCCCTGAAAGACATCAAAAATCTTTCAAATTCCTTAAAAAATCTCTTAAAAACCTTAAATATGATCAAAAGGATTTTAAAAATGCTCAAAAATCCATGAAAAGCCTTAAAAATGCTTAAAAATACTTCAAAAATCTTTTAAAAATCCCTTAAAAAGCCTTTAAAAAATACTTTAAATTCCTTGAAAACATCTTAAAAATCCTTGAAAATCCATAAAAAAAACATTAAAAATGCTTAAAATGACTTTAAATATCCTTAAAAATAGCCTATAAATTCTTGAAAAAACTTTAAAAAATCTCTAAAATTCGTAATAAACAATTAAAAAAATTAAAAATCTCTTAAAAACATAAAAAATCTTTCAAATTCTTTGAAAAATCTGTTAAAAATCATAAATATGCTTAAAAGGATCTTAAACAAGCTTAAAAATCAATGAAAAAAAACTTTAAAAATGCTTCAAAAGGATTCAAAAATCTTTAAAAAATGCTTTAAAAAACCTTAAAAATCCTTTAAATTCTTTGAAAATACTGTAAAAATCCTTTACAATCTATAAAAAATTCTTAAAAATGCTTCAAAAGACTTTAAAAATCATTAAAAAATGCTTTAAAAAACTTTAAAATCTCATAAAATTCTTTGAAAATACTTTAAAAATCCTTTGAAATACATAAAAAAAACCTTAAAATGCTTAAAATGACCTTAAACATTTTTTAAAATAGCTTTAAAATACTTGAATAAAAACTAAAAAACTCCTTAAAATTTGTAATAAATAATTTAAAAATTACAATAGAAGAAAAACAGAAAAAATCTTTCAAATTCCTTGAAAATCTCTTAAAAACCTTAAATATGTTTAAAAGGTTCTTAAAAATGCTTAAAAATTCGTAAAAAAAACCTTAAAATTCTTAAAATGACCTTAAACATCCTTAAAAAGAGCCAAACAAACTTGAAAAAACCTTAAAAAATGTTTAGAATTTATAATAATAATTAAAGAAATTTAAAATCTTTTAAAAACATAAAAAATGTAAAGCCCGACCTTATAAAGTATTTGTCATGACATACATGTGATGATAGCATGATTGAATGCTAGGAGAGTCTCGAATAATTTACAAAAATAGGTATTGTACCTAGAGGTACAATAAAGTTGATTTAAAGCTCGAACTAGATTAAATAGAGAATTTGAGATAAAATTTAGGATATTAAAGTACCAGAATGGTTTAATATGGTGATTTGGAGTTCGATGATCAATTTGGAGTCAAATCGAAATTTTTACTATCTAGGGGTAAAATGGTCATTTGCCACTTGGGGACAAAATGAGAATTTTTAGAAAAGATTTTTTGACCCCATTTGACTTATTAGAGTATGATTTGAGTATTGGAGCATGATTTGAGGTTAAGAAGTGAAAAAAAATTGTAATTCCGGTATTTTTCAGAGCATAAGGGTAAAATGATAATTTTACCACTCTAGTGGCAAAATTGTAATTTAACACCACCATGACATTTGTCAAGCTCCAGAATTCTACCTCGTATTATTTTATGCTATGGATAAATACTAGAGCATTTGTGGTGGTGAGAAAATGCTTAAAAATTAAGTTAAAACAAGTGGACTAATAAAAATGTGACATGTGTCAAAAATTTAATATTTTTATATTGCCATTTAAAAACCAGCCCACACTCTTCCACTCAGCATTTCAAGGCCGACTAGCACTTGCANTAGCGACTTGCAAAAAAGAGAAGAAAAGAAAAGAAAAACCCTAGGGAGGAAAAACTAAGGAAAATTTGTTGAATTGTCAAGAAATTGGTGACTAAAGGTAAGATTTTTAATATTAAGCTTGAAATTCATCTTGCCCATGCATTCTTTTCCATTTTTTATGAATTAAATTCAAGTTTTCATTAGGGGCAATATGCTGGCCAGATTTGGACAGAGAAAGTTGGTGATGAATTTAGTTTAATTTCAAGGTAACTTAGTGTTTTTAGGTGTTTAGTAACATTTAGTATGAAAATTAAGCAAGAAATCCACATGCCCATTATAGAACCTATCTTGGCTGAATTTTATGGGTGAGGATTGATGATGAATTTGGTTGCTTATCATGTCATTTAGATGTCTTTGGTGCTTAGGAATATCGAAAATCGAAAACAGGTACCGAAAAATTTTACTCCCGTTGTTGGCAATTTGCACCATAATGAGGGATATTTTGGTAATTGCACTTAGAATAGACTTATAGTGAAGTTTGTGCAATTTTGGGGAGTACTAGAAGTGTAATAAATTAATTGGAATCGAATTGGACGTTTAGACCAATTAAATAGTGCATAGTGCGCGATAGGTCGAACACCTCCCATTTCATTGCATGCATTCATACAGAACATAGAATAGTTTTGTAACGATTTAGCATAAGTATATTAAATTTCCCATTGCACATTATGTATAGGTGGTGAGCCCTCGGATAAGGGCAAAGGTATTGCACCCAAGGATCAAGAATAGGAGTGTTGTAAATTCCCATCAAAGTGAGTAACCACTGTTCATCTTATCTATCTAAAGTATTTTTACAATCGATTTTATGATTTTAAGAATATTGAACCTAAATGAATTTTATGTTCTATGACTAGTAATCGATTTAAGGAATAATGTTTATGAATTATTTTACAATTCAATAATGTTTTTGAAAATGAGAGTATGTGGAGACCAACCTTTAATGTTGCCTATATATTTAAGTTTACGTACCAATGTTTGGAATTGATGATTTATGAACTGATACGTGATGACATATGTGGCTGGGTTTTTGAGTTGTGAAATATATAAACTGTTGTTTTCCTTTGACAGGCTGGGTAGTATTATGTTAGCCACGTTATGTTGTCAAAATTTTATTGATTGGTGGGTTATTTAATTAGCCACTGCAGTAGGCGGGTTTTCGTGGATCAGCCTATTAGAGGGGCGCGGTAAACCCTGTTATATTTACCTTAGTAGGAGAGGTGCGAAGGATATCTCCTAAGGTACGATAGAGTTCATTTCACGCCGAACCACCACTTGAGGATGAACTCTGTCAACGCTAAGGGATGGTTAAACTATGTTTTTATAAGTAGTTGTTAACTTAATAACTTTGGCGGACTCGATTGAATGCCTCGGCCAATGTATCACCGAGTATGATTTTTGACATGAGCCAAGTTTTGAAGAAAATCATAAGTCGTGATGTGCATATTATAATGAAATGTGTTGTTTTATATGATTTGAAACAAGTACAAAATGTTGTGGATTATGGTATGATGAAAAGTTAACTGTCTCCATTTACTCGGCTTTAGATGTTAATGACGAACTTTGTTTACTCACTGAGTTTATGAAAACTCACCCTTTCTTTCTTAACCATTTCAGGTTCAAGGTAATTTGTAGGCAGTCGATTTCATTAAGGATTTCTTTTGGACTTACTTCCTTGGAAATCGTAGGTCTACATTCTTGCACACTTTTGGTTATCTCGGGGTCCATATGTCACTGTAGGATAATTTTGAATACCTGGTTTACTATATTACTATGTGTATGAATTTATTTTGTTTTCACGCTACAAAAATTATTTATGCATAATTCTATAAAAATTATTTTATAAGAAAATAGAATATATTATCGAATATTTTTATTTAGTCTAATTAGTCAACTTTTCACTCCAAATGGATGATTTAGATTGCAAAAATTTATTTTTAATCGAAAATGGATATCTTGCTACCATACGTTGTATTTTTATCAGGTTTCGAAATTTTAAGGTAAAAATGACCAAAATACCCCTGTGTGGTCAAAATTTTATTTTGATCGTTTTCGATCTAAAATAATTTATATTCTCTTAAAACTCGATATTTAGTAACTATTGCTCATAGGGGAAGTGAAAAACTAATGCAAGAGCCTTACGAAGTTTCGGTTGACATATCGGGTAATGAATGATTACCGAGACTTCGCGACGGTTGTCACGAGCTCGAAGGCAGTGCCGAGTCGTGACAAAAAATCTTTCAAATTTCATGAAAAATCTCTTAAAAAACTTAAATATGCTTAAAAAGATCTTAAAAATGCTTAAAAATCCATTAATAAAACATTAAAAATGCTTCAAAAGAGTTCAAAAATATTTCAAAAATGTTTTAAAAAACTTTAAAATTCTTTAAAATTCTTTAAGAACTTCGCAAAAATCCTTTAAAATATAGAAAAAAAAGCTTAAAAATGCTTTAAAATACTTTAAAAGTCTTTAAAAAATGCTTTAAAATTCGTTAAGATTTCTTAAAAACTTCTTAAAAATCCCTTGAAATCCATTAAGAAAATCTTAAAAATACTTAAAGTGACTGTAAACATTTTTGAAAAGAGCCAAAAAAACTTGAAAAAATCATAAAAAAACCTTAAAATTCGAAATAAATAATCAAAGAATTTTAAAATCCTTTAACAACATCAAATTTTTTTGAAATATCATGAAAAATCTCTTAAAAACCTTAAATACTCTTAAAAGGATCTTAAAAATGCTTAAAAATCTATTAAAAAAATTAAAAAATGCTTCAAAAGACTTAAAAAATCCTTAAAAAATGCTTGAAAAAAACCTTAAAAATCTTTAAAATTCCTTTGAAATCTGCTTAAAAATCCTTTGAAATTCATGAAAGGAAACCTTAAAAATGCTTCAAAAAACTTTAAAAACTCTAAAAAATGCTTTAAAAAACCTTAAAAAACTTTAAAATTCCGAAAAAAAAAACTTAAAAATGCTCAAAATGATATTAAACATACTTAAAAAGAGCTAAAAAAAAGTTACAAAAATCTTAAAAAATACTTAAAATTCGTAATAAATAATTAAAGAAATTTTATATTCTTTAAAAACTTAAAAAATCTTTGAAATTTCAGAAAAAATCTCCTAAAAACCTTAAATATGCTTTAAAGGATCTTAAAAATGCTTAAAAATCTATAAAAAAAACCTTTAAAATGCTTTAAAAGACTTCAAAAATCTGTAAAAAATACTTTTGAAAACCTTAAAAATCCTTAAAATTACTTGAAAATGCCTTAAAAATCCTTTGAAATTGATGAAAAAAACTTAAAAATGCTTCAAGACTTTTAAAATCTTAAAAAAATGTATTAAAAAATCTTAAAATTATTGAGAAACTTCTTTAAAATGTTTTGACATCCATTAAAAAAACCTTAGAAATGTTTAAAATGAGTTAAAATATACTTAAAAAGAGTGAAAAAAACTTGAAAAAATCTTTAAAAATACTTCAAATTCGTAATAAATAATTCAAGAAATTAAAATCCTTTAAAAACATAAAAAATCATTCAAATTTCATGAAAAATCACTTAAAAACCTTAAATATGCTTAAAAAGATCTTAAAAATGCCTAAAAATCCATCAAAAAAGCCTAAAAAATGCTCCAAAATACTTAAAAAATCTTTAAAAATTGCTTCAAAAAACTTTAAAAATCCTTAAAATTCCTTGAAAAATCTTTAAAAATCTTTTGAAATCAACGAAAAAAACCTAAAAAATGCCTTCAAAGACTTCAAAAATATTTAAAAAATGCTTTAAAAAACCTTAATATTCCTTAAAAACTCCTTAGAAATCCTTTGAAATCCATAAAAAAAACCTTAAAAATGCTTAAAATAACCTTAAACATCCTTAAAAAGTGCAAAAAAAAAAAATTAAAAAACCTTTAAAATGCTTAAAATTCGTAATAAATAATTAAAAAAATTTAAACTCCTTTAAAAACATCAAAAATCATTCAAATTTCATGAAAAATCTCTTAAAAAATGCTTAAAATGACCTTAAACATTCTTAAAAATAGCGGTGAAAAAAAATGCTTAAGCATCTTTAAAAATAGCCATAAAAAATGCTTCAAGAAGCTTTAACAATCCTTAAAATTTCTTGAAAAATCCTTAAAAATCTTTTGAAATCAATCAAGAAAACCTTAAAAATGCTTCAAAAAACTTCAAAAATCTTTAAAACATCCTTAAAATGACCTTAAACATCCTTCAAAAAAACCTTAAAATTCCTTAAAAACTCCTTTGAAATCCAACAAAAAAACCTTAAAAATAGTTAAAATGACCTCAAACATCCTTAAAAAAAGCAAAAAAAAACTTGAAAAAAATCTTTAAAATGCTTTAAATTCGTAACAAATAATTAAAAAAATTTAAAATCCTTTAAAAACATAAAAAATATTCCAAATTTCATGAAAAATCTTTTAAAAACCTTAAATATGCTTAAAAAGGTAATAAAAATTCTTAAAAATAAATGAAAAAGCCTTAAAAATGCTTTAAAATACTTCAAAAATCTTTAAAAAATGCTTCAAAAAACTTTAATAATCCTTAAAATTCTTCAAAAAAATCCTTAAAAATCCTTTCAAATCAATGAAGAAAATCTTCAAAAATGCTTCAAAAGACTTCAAAAATCTTTAAAAAATGCTTCAATTTTCCTTAAAATTCCTTAAAAACTCCTTAAAAATCCTTTGAAATCCATGAAAAAAACCTTAAAAATGCTTAAAATGACCTTAAACATGCTTAAAAAGAGCCAAAAAAAAACTTGGAAAAGCCTTTAAAATGCTTAAAATTCGTAATAAATAATTAAAGAAATTTAAAATCCTTTGAAAACATTAAAAATCATCCAAATTTCATGAAAAACCACTTAAAAACTTTAAATATGATTAAAAGGATCTTAAAAATGCTTAAAAATCCAAAAAAAAAGTCTTAAAAATGCTTCAAAATACTTCAAAAATCTTTAAAAAATGTTTCAAAAAACTTTAAAAATCCTTCAAAATTCATGAAAAAGCCTTAAAAATGCTTCAAAATACTTTAAAAATCTTTAAAAATGCTTCAAAAAACTTTAAAAATCCTTGAAATTTATTGAAAAATCCTTCAAAATCCTTTGAAATCAATGAAGAAAACCTTAAAAATACATCAAAAGACTTCAAAAATCTTTAAAAAATGCTTTAAAAACTTTAAAATTCCTTAAAATTACTTAAATATCATTTGAAATCCATTAAAAAAACTTTCAAAATGCTTAAAATGACTTTAAGCATCCTTAAAAAGAGCAAAAAAAAAGTAGAAAAATCCTTAAAAAAAGCTTAAAATTCGTAATAAATAATTATAGAATTTTAAAATCCTTTAAAACATCAAAAATCTTCCAAATTTCATGAAAAATACTTAAAAACCTTACATATGCTTAAAAGGATCTAAAAAATGCTTAAAAATGTATTAAAAAATCTTAAAAATGCTTAAAAATACTTCAAAAATCTTTAAAAAGTACTTCAAAAAACTTTAAAAATCTTTAAAATTTCTTGAAAAATCCTTAAAAATCCTTTGAAATCCATGAACAAAACCTTAAAAATGTTTCAAAAGACTTCAAGAATCTTTATAAAATGCTTTAGAAAACCTAAAATTCCTTCAAAATCCTCAAAAATCGTTTGAAATCCATGAGAAAAATCTAAAAAATACGTAAAAAGATCTTAAAAATGCTTAAAAATACATTAAAAAGCCTGAAAAATGCTTTAAAAACTTCAAAAATCTTTAAAAAAATGCTTTAAAAAATCTTAACAATCCTTAAAATTCAATGACAATTCCTTAAAAATCCTTTGAAATCCATGAAAAAAAACCTTAAAAATGCTTCAAAAGGCTTTAGCAATCTTAAAAAAATACTTTTAAAAACCTTAAAATTCCTTAAAAAGTCCTTTAAAACTCTTTAAAAATCCTTTGAAATCCAATAAAAAAACCTTAAAATGCTTAAAATAACCTTAAACATCCTCGAAAAGGGCCAAAATACATGAAAAAACCTTACAAAATTCTTAAAATTAGTAATAAATAATGAAAAAAATTTAAAAATCCTTTAGACGTATCAAACATCTTTCAAATTTGATGAAAAATCTCTTAAAAACCTTAAATATACTTAAAAGGATCTTGAAAATGCTTAAAAATCCATGAAAAAGCCTTAAAAATACTTCAAAAATCTTTAAATAATGCTTCAAAAAACTTTAAAAATCCTTAAAATTCCTTGAAAAATCCTTTGAAATAAATGAACAAAACCTTAAAAATGCTTCAAAAGACTGCAAAAATATTTTAAAAAATGCTTTTAAAAACCTTGAAATTCCTTAAAAACTACTTAAATATCATTTGAAATCCATGAAAAAAACTTTAAAAATACTTAAAATGACCTTAAACATCCTTAAAAAGGGAAAAAAACTAGAAAAAACATTAAAAAAAGCTCAAAATTTGTAATAAATAATTATAGAATTTTAAAATCCTTTAAAAACATAAAAAACCTGCCAAATTTCATGAAAAATCATTTAAAAACCTTAAATATGCTTAAAAGGATCTTAAAAATGCTTAAAAATCTAGAAAAAAAAGTCTTTAAATGCTTCAAAATACTTCAAAAATCTTAAAAAAATACTTCAACAAACTTTAAAAATCCCTAAAATTTCTTTAAAAATCCTTTGAAATCAATGAACAAAACCTTACAAATGCTTCAAAAGACTTTAAAATTTTTTATAAAATGCTTTAAACAACCTTAAAATTTCTTAAAAATTTCTTAAAAGTACTTTGAAATACAAGAAAAGAGCCTTAAAATTGCTTAAAATGACCTTAAACATCCTTAAAAAGAGCTAAAAAAAACTTGAAAAAACATTAAAAAATGCTTTAAATTCGTAATAAATAATTAAAAAATTTTAAAATCTTTTAAAAACGTCAAAAATTATTTAAATTTCATGGAAAATACTTAAAAACCTTAAATATGCTTAAAAAGATCTTAAAAATGATAAAAAAATTCATGAAAAAAGCCTTAAAAATGCTTCAAAATACTTTAAAAATCTTTAAAAAATGATTCAAAAAAGTTTAAAAATCCTTTCAAATCAATGAGGAAAATCTTAAAAATGCTTCAAAAGACTTCAAAAATCTCTAAGAAATGCTTCCAAAAACCTTTAATTTTCTTAAAAACTTCTTAAAAATCCTTTGAAAGTCCTGAAAAAAACCTTAAAAATGGTTAAAATGACCTTAAACATCCTTAAAAAGAGCAAAAAAAAAACTGGAAAAAACCTTTAAAAACACTTAACATTCATAATAAATAATTAAAGAAATTTAAAATCCTTTAAAACATGAAAAATATCCAAATTTCATAAAAAAATACCTTAAAAACCTTAAATATGATTAAAAGGATCTTAAAAATGATTAAAAATCCATGAAAAAAGTTTTAAAAATGCTTTAAAATACCTCAAAAATCTTTAAAAAATGCTTCAAAAAACTTTAAAAATCCTTAAAAATCTTTTGAAATTAATGAAGGAAACCTTAAAAATGCTTCAAAAGACTTCAAAAATCTTTAAAAAATACATTAATAAACCTTAAAATTTCTTAAAAATCCTTTGAAATACATAAAAAAACCTTAAAAATGCTTAACATGACCTTTAACATCCTCAAAAAAAGCAAAAAAAACTTGAAAAAATCTTTAAAAATGCTTAAAATTCGTAGTAAATAATTAAAAAAATTTAAAAATCCCTAAACCCTAAACCCTTTAAAAACATAAAAAATCTCTTAAAAACCTTAAATATGCTTAAAAGGATCTTAAAATACTTAAAAATCTTTGAAAAAAGTCTTAAAAATGCTTGAAAAAACTTTAAAAATCCTTAAAATTCTTTGAAAAATCCTTAAAAATCCTTTGAAATCAATGAACAAAATCTTAAAATACTTCGAAACACTTCAGAAATCTTTTAAAATTGCTTCAAAAAACATCAAAATCTTTTAAAATTCCTTAAAAACTCTTTACAAATCCTTCGAAATTTACAAAAAAAAAAACTTTAAAAGTGCTTACAATGACCTTAAAAATTGTTTAGAAAAAGCAAAAAAAAATGCTTGAAAAAAACCTTAAAAAATACTTAAAATTCATTATAAACAATTAAAGAAATCTAAAATCCTTTACAAACATTAAAAATCTATCAAATTTCTTGAAAAATCTTTTAAACACCCTAAATATGCTAAAAAGGAT